>NW_024962263.1:77440534-77562859 GCF_019238085.1 Lagopus leucura
ATGTGCAACTGTTTAGTGATTTATTCACACTATATGATCCTATCTAGCTCAGCTGTAATAAACATCATCTCATATTTGTAGAACACCTTTGTCCCATAGGATCTGAAAGTACTTAACAGAATTGTACTGTTTTCCTGGATAGACTTATTTTTATTCAACAAGATCATAACGTGCCTTGTACAGTCAGAACATTTTAAGTGAATCTTTAGGCATGTCAGTTCTTGCCCAAGAGAATTTCAGTAAATACTCCTCGATCATTGATTCATGCAATTCTGGACCTCTGCCACTTTATTCTGAAAAGTCAATATTTTTGAAGGATTCAGTATAGGAATGTTAGTGCAGTACATTGGTAAAGACAGCTCTTCTTCTGAGGGGATATGAACGCTAGCACCAGTAAAACACTGTAAGTATTAAGGCAATATTGCTCATGACAGAGGAGTAGATGAAGTAAAATGAGGCCCTGACAAAGCACATGCGTTGTTTATTGGGCAGATGCTTCCAGCAGCAAGGACGGGTTTCCTGCTACACAGCACAACTCAAGAGATGTCAGCAAATACAGAATGGTTTACTAATCTGTGCTGAACTTGCTAAAAGCACACCCCACACCTCTCCCAGATTCTGGATGAGCAGAGTGCTGGAACGCCATGGAGGCAAAGTGAGGTGGGCATTGCATTTCAGCAGTGGCAACAGCAGTGTAAGACAAACAATATCCTGGATGGTCATGCACAGCCATCACGTCACAAAATGAAGAGCATCTCAAGGACATGGAGCTGTTGAAGCAGGATGTGGAGTTACTGGAACAAGTCCAGAGGAGAGACATGATGATGATCAGAGCACTGAAGCCCCTACAGGAGCAAGCTGAGAGAGCTGGGGCTCTTCAGCCTGGAGAGAGATCTCTGAGGCGATCTTACAGCAGCCTTCCAGTACCTGAAGGGGGCCTACAGGAAAGCTGAGGAGGGACTTTTTATAAGGGTATGTATTGATAGAATGAAGGAAAATGGAGTTAAACTGGAAAAGATTTAGACTGGATATTAGGAAACAATTCTTTACTGTGAGGGTGGTGAGACACTGGAACAGGTTGCTCAGAGAATTTGTGGGTGCTTTCTCCCTGGAGTTGTTCAAAGCCAGGCTGAATGGGGCTTTGAGCAACCTGGTCTAGAGGAAGGTATCCCTGCCTATAGAAGAGGGTTGGAACTAGATGATCTTAAAGGTCCTTTTGAATCCAAACCATTCTGTGATTCTATAATTTTATGATTCAGTCAGTTAATCTGCACAAATCAGTGGATTATGACCAGGGAATTGTGTATGGAGCTGTATATTGGCTTCAGTGTGTTGGACACAATGGTGACAATGTTGGAATGTCACAAAGTTTGTGCCAGATGAGTCTCTGAAATGCTCACACAGGAACAGAAAGAACAGCATGTGCAAGTTTGTCAGGACCTATTGAACCAACATGAGGCTGAAGGGGACAGTTTCCTGGATCACAACATCACTGGTGGCGAGATGTGGTGTCATCATTAAGAGCCAGAGTCAAGACAGCACTCCATGGAGTGGTGACATTTGAATTCCTCATTGAAGAAAAGGTTCAAGATGCAGCTGTCAGTGGGTAAAGTGATGTGCACTGTCCTTTGGGTTAGGAAAGGAGTGATCCTTCTGGATTTCCTGTAACCAGGACAAACCATCGACTCTGACCATCACAACACTAAGCTGAAGGCTTGAACTTCCAGTGTCAGGCCAGAGAAGAAAACAATCCTTCTCTTGCAACATAAGAACACCAAGCCCCAGACCCATTTGAAGATCACGGAGCACCAATCTGGGCTGGACTGTCACAGCACTCCATGGAGTGGTGACATTTGAATTCCTCATTGAAGAAAAGGTTCAAGATGCAGCCATCAGCAAGTAAAGTGATGTGTGCTGTCCTTTGGGTTAGGAAAGGGATTCCTTCTGGATTCCTTCTGGATTTCCTGTAACCAGGACAAGCCATCGACTCTGACCATCTCAACACTAAGCTGAAGGCTTGAACTTCCAGAGTCAGACCAGAGAAGACAATCTTCCTCTTGCAACGTGAGAACACCAGACCCAGTACCAGTTTGAAGGCTATGGACCACAGTGCCAATCTTGGGTGCTCTTGAGTCCTACCACATCCACCAAATGGTTAGAATTTGGTATTTCCTGATTTCCGTCTGTTCAGGCTGATAAAAGATAGATTGCATGGGCAACATTTTCCTATCAGTGATGCTGTTATATCAGCTGTGAAACTGTGGCTCACTTATGACAGTGCAGATTTTTGTGAGTGTAGCATGCAGGCTCTTGTTCATCACTGGTAAAGTGCATAGCTACTGGTGGTGACTGTTCAAAAGTAGTGTTTCGTAGTTGAAAATTTGCTCTGTGAAATAGTGATTGTGTGCTCTTTATATCTGTTGTAGTTTCTGTGGAATTGAGTAGGAGGCATTTCTTTCAGAGTGACCTATCTAGTGAAAGCGACCTTTCCTGTAACCCTGGGATTAGTGCTTAAGGCTTTGTGTTTTGTTCATTTCTTTCTGGTATGCAGCAGC
The DNA here is from genome assembly GCF_019238085.1 of Lagopus leucura. Classification (NCBI taxonomy): domain Eukaryota; kingdom Metazoa; phylum Chordata; class Aves; order Galliformes; family Phasianidae; genus Lagopus; species Lagopus leucura. The sequence continues at coordinate 77,443,090 of NW_024962263.1, forward strand.
AGAGAAGGAAAATTACTGAATTACTTACAGCTGGTCTGAAAGTTAGGATTACAAAGGTAGGTAGTCAAGAAAGTTTAAAAAGGGATAGTATCATGCAAGCACATGGCCAAATTCATGAGATGCAGACAGTTGTTTTAACGATATATAGCCTCAGCCCAATGTCACTTGGAAAGTGTCTTCATCAGCAGTTAAGAGGGGCTGCCTGTCCAACATGTACCATTCCGCTTGAGACCACTAACCATTTCATTTAGAGCACATTGCTATGGATGGTATTATGCTTGGACCATCAAAAGGGAAAAAAAAAGGGTATGCAAACTAGTCCACACATTGCTAAATACAAGGTTATTTTTTTCTATCCTACAGGAAAACTAATGATGTAATCACACAGGTCAAAAGAACAGGAGCACTTTCTGGGAAGCAGCTGATGATCCCAGAGCTGCACGATGAGCTGATCCTCACGTTGTGATCAATACACATGCCAAAAACCAGAAGGTTCATTTTTTCACTTAGATAGATTAATCCCCCGGCTTGATTTTGCCATTTTTTTTCTAATGGAGGATAACAGAGATTACTGTTGAAATCTCCATTCCTTCTGAGGAAAAAAAATATTGAAATTAAATTTCATTTCAAACAATGAAAGCTGCTCTATTTTTCTGAAAGGAATGCAGTTTTTTTTTGTTCCTACCATGGCCTGTGTGCAAGAAATGCAGCGTTCATGTTCTCTTTCAGCTCTTCAAAAGGATATCTCAGGTGCTAACAATCTTGCTAAATGAAGAGGAGGACAAAAGACAGTAAACTCAGACTTGACAGTGTTAGGGCTGAAAGCACTGCTGCTCCCTCCTAGCTAGCGGGGCCAAAAATCACATTTTAAAAGTAAGCACTACTGGAATGCATTCAGCAGCGCCTGTGGTTCAGCACACCTCATCAGCACCACAGGCCAGACCTCCAGGCATCAGGAAATGTGATTTACAGTGAGGATGAAGGCATTTGGGAGCTGATTGCTTGAAATAGCCTCTGTGACACTGATATTACAACTAATTAATTGCTAACCTTCAAAATTACATTGATTAGCGACTGCCAGAAAGCCTAGGAACAACCTCGGACCAACAGCCCTGGCTGCCTGCCACCTCTTATTTACTCCCCCCTATACACCTGCCTTCTGTCAGTACCATCCTTCTCACAGGTGTGTGCCAGGCTGGGGGAAGTGTGGCCAGCACCACTCCTGGCAAGGTCCATTCCTCAGCCCCCCAGCAGCCTGCACTGCCTTAGTGACCCCACATCTACCTGGGCCAGAGGTCAGCAGGGCTGCTGGATGGTGATGCCGATGAGAAGGAGTGTGGTTATGAGTACCTGTAGCAGCTGGAACTTAGTAGAAAGGTTGCTTCTTTTTAAGACCAGGCAGAGGGCTTGAAAGCTTGAGAACTTGCCTGCTTTCTTCTAGATATTTTAATTAGTCTGATAAAAGAACAACTTCTCCCTCTCATCCTCATCTCACGAGAGACATAAGCAAACAGCAAATTCCAACCGTGCACTGATTATTTAGTTTTAGATGTAAATGGATTATGCTGCTTTATATGAGATGCACAGGAAGGCAATAGTACAGCCATTAATGACTGAACAATGGGATATCCAAAAACATGATGGAGCTGGTCTTACAGACATGTGGCTTCAGCTCCCAGCTGTGCACAGGCTTCACATGTGGGCCAAGCAAATACTTGACTCCTGTATGTAAAATAGGACCCCTTGGCAGCAAGGGGCTGATGTTTGCTGAGTTCTTAGCAGCTTCAGGTGCAGAACTTCTTGGCTGTGGTGGGAGATACTTCTGTTCTGCTGCTGGCTGATATGTTTGAAACAAATGATAAGGAGTATTTCAGAGAGACTGTAGCAAAATAGCACAGGAGGAGGGCAGATAGATAGTTCCTTGTTCAGCATTCTGGAGAGTAGGGCTTTAGGTGATCCATCCCATGGGACAGGTGACAGGAGTGTCGCTGGCACCCATCATGGTGGCACTGATGGCACCAGCAGCGGCTCTGCTGCCCTCAGGCACTGGAGCTGAGGCAGACCCCCAGCTGCCAACTGTCTGTGCCACGTGCAATAGTAGTCTGCAATTGCTGTCAGCAAAACCTGAATCCAGACTCAGCAGAGATTTGCTTATTTCAGTCCTTACACACCCTCATTATCACAGTCTGGTGCTTAAGAAACTTCATACCTGTGATAAGGACAATTTCCATCACTGGGAGCCAGGAGGTCGGAGTTTCACTCTGGCAGGTGCCAGCAGGGAATTCCCCTGCCCTGGTGAATGTACAGACCAGGCAGCTCCAAAGAGGATAGAGAGACTGCCGATGTCACGGAGAGCGTGAATTAATATCCCCAGCCATAGATAATAACTTTTTTCATTCTCTTAGTACATTAATAAGATAGTTTTAACCTGTTCTTTGCACTCTGTTAATGAGCAAAAGCAGGACAATCTCAGACAGTCAGAGCTGGTGGCTGAGGTAGACAAACCCCACTGGGAACCTGGCAAGGAGCTGGGGAAAATGTCTCAAAGCAAGGAGCCATTGCAGAGCCTTCTTGGGGCAAGCAGTAAGGTACATCTTCCCCTCCTTAGGCTGAAATAAGCAGATGGATCTAGAAGAGCAGAGAATCCAGAGCAAGAGATTTGGCTCAGCACAGCCTTTCCCTTTTGGTGAAGAGAGAGCCTTTTTCATGGATCACGGAAGTCATTACTCAAGTTTCCACAGATGGCAGCAAGTCAAGGGCTTCTGTGAAGCCTATCTGTGAAGCCTATCTGTGAAGCCCTTGAATATATCTCCTGATAGGCTTCACAGAAGGGGCCCAAGGAACAAAAGTAACAAAGATTTCTGTGCAACACGGATGTACCATTTCTGGGACAGGCAATGCGTACCACAGGCCTGGCCTTTGGAGAGATTTTGGAAAGGGGGGGGGTGTTTTATCAATCAGTGCTCTGCTTTCTGCATTGTCACAATCACAGTGCAGCACCAGATCTGCATGTGTTAAAGCCATTGGGATCACTGTGGTTGTCTCATCTGTCCACCTGTATGATGTATGATGGAACCTTGTTTGTTTCCCTGTTGATGCCCCATCCAGCCCAATGCCATGCAGTTTGGCAAGAGCACTTTCCTTGGCAAGACAGCCAGCCCTGATTTACAGGCCCAAAGTGATGGAGACTTCCTCCCACCCCAAGTAACCTGTTCTGATAATGAATTACGAGAATAAAGGGAGCAGTTTAATCAATGGTATTTGTGTAGGATGATTTTACACTTTGAAACAGTGCCCAGTGCAGTAAGTAAATTGCCCCCTGGCTTTCATAAACATCATCTGTACACAAACATTATCCAGAGCAACAGTATGGCAGGGAAATTCTCCAATGAGAGATAACACCATCTCCTCAGCAGTAAGAAAGGTACGGCAGTACACAGCAGCTGGGAAAGAGGGAGAGGCGACAAACAGCAGCCAGCTGGAAAATGACTGTGTTAGGGCTACAGCTGCTTGGGTCTGCCTGATTTAAAGCACCAGCCCCACCAAGGCATGCTGAGGAAATGAGTCCTTCAGGAGAGTATCTTCAGACCCAGGAAAATTACAAGGCACCCAGAGATCAAGCTGCTTCTGTGGGGTGCCTTTATAATATGGTCACCAGCAGGAAAGATGTCGGAAATTAAGTTCCATCTAATCAGATGAAACTGGCAATAAAGCCAGGGCTGCTACATCTATTTATTTATTACATTAAGTCCAAGGGAACAAGAGCCCTTTTTCTTTCTAAATTTGGATGTAATTATAGTCATCTCTTCATTAGTGCTTTGTAACCTCCATCTCAGAGTGCTTTGCAGAACTGATGGCATCATTTCTCTTTTACTGGCAGAGAAACCGATGCTGGGAAATTGAAGAGTGGTTTGCCCAAATACCTGTAAGAGCCCAGTAATTGATCAAAGAAGGGAACGTGGCCCTGCTGCATCCTTGCATTCTGTCATGCTGTGCCCAGTAGGAGAAAATCCCTGACAGCCTGCTATGAATCTACCACCACAAACCAGGTACAGTCAGACTGAGCAATGCTTTTTGACCATAGCCAACTCCTTGCCTACATCTGTGAAGACTGCAACAGCCTTCCCCAGCATGTGACAAATTCATCATTGAATCATAGATGGTTTGGGTTGGAAGGCTCCTTAAAGATCATCTGGTTCAAACCTCCTGCTGCAGGCAGGATTACCACCCACTAAATCAGGCACTAGATGAGATGATAAAAGGATCAATATTTTGTTCACAGAATCATAGAATCATAAAATTGCTCAGGTTGGAAAAGACCTTAAAGGTCATTGAGTCCAACCACGAACTAGCCATGCTAACCTAACAGCCCTCTGCTAAATGATGTCCCTGAGCACCACATCCAATTGATTTTTAAACAGCCAGGGATGGTGATTCAACCACCTCCCTGGGGAGCCTATTCCAGTGCTTAACAACCCTTTCTGTAAAGAAGAGTTTCCTGATATCCAACCTAAACTTACCCTGATGCAACTTGAGGCCATTTCCCCTCATCCTGAGAAGAGACCAATCCCACACTCACTGTAAGCACATTTCAGATATTGGAAAAGGTCAATAAGGTCTCTCCTCAGCCCCCTTTTCATGAATTATAGACTCATATAATCATGTTATAAGAAGATGTGTAGAGCTCAAGTACCTCTATGTTAGGTTATGTGATCCCTGAGGCAAAAGATAGGACACAACTGCTTTTGATCATTGAGTCATAGCTTTAGTCACCAGTGTTACTTTCTAGGACAGCAAGACTCGTCATCTTGTGTTGGAGAACAGGGCAGGAGGGTGAATGCTTTCAGACCCTCCTGCCCACCACCCTGCTCAGACCAAAGGAATACTGCTTCCAGTAGCCACACTCCCCCCACTAACAAGAAAAGGAAGGGAAACACTGAATCACAGAATCAGAGAATGGCCAAGGTTGGAAGGGACCACAGAGATCATGAATCTCCAACCCCCCTGCCACATGCAGGGCTACCAACTTCCCCATTTAATACTAGACCAGGCTGCCCAGGGCCCCATCCAATCTGGCCTTGAACACCTCGAGGGACAGGGAAAGAATTAAAACTCTCAGCTTGCAAGCCAGGACTTCAGAACTGGTGTCATAACCATCAGAAAGAGGAGCTTTAAAGAACTGGGTCACTAAGGAACCACAAGGTGCCCAGCCATCAGCAGGTCTCAGGGCAGAGTACACAAGAGAGGGCTTGCAGCAGGACTGCCCTCCCTCCAGGAGATGTCCTTGCTGCCACCAGACAGTTAAAGACAAGAATCTGCTCTCAGCAGCCCTGCCTGGATCATCCCAGTAGGAAACTGCCCAGAAGAAACTTTCATCCTGCCTTTAAAACATGAATGGTTCTGTCCGTATAAACTTGTAACATCCTCAGATACCTTTAAATATTGACATTTCTTCTTCCAGCATCTCTCTGTTAAAAAACAATGGGAAATTCATTTTTACCTGATCATGTCAACTGAGCAAAAACCTGCTTCAGATGCTTGAACAGAGCTGTTCTCATCTTCCATCAGCATTGCCAGAAAACACTGAGTGCACTACTATCAGCTGCTCCATGGTGGGGACAAAAGGGTTAATTTCATATAAATTATCTGGACATGTGCCCAGCACTAAGCCTCATGGTATGAGGCATGGACATAAAATAAACAACAGATATTGCTCCCATGGGCTCTCAAACAGCTCAAGCTCCTGATGGCTTTTTTCTTTCATGATTTTTTTTTTTTTAACGTGCTGTGGAGTGTCCCAGTGGAGGCAGCTGTCTGATGAGCACTTCAAGAAATTCAGTCCTTATCCACAGGTGTTTAAATGGGAGCAGAGCCTTGGGGAAGAATCACGCTTCTGCGTAGTGAGGGATGGTGGGATGGCAGGGAGCCCATGTCAAGAGATCAGGGATGTGATCCATCCTGGGCCACGGCAGGAGCCTCGTGGTGCACCCTGCAGTCCAGGAGGGAAGAAGGAAGGACCAGAACCCACAGCCACAGTACATGGGCAGCACTCCTCCTTCCGTGGGCACGAATTTGGCCAACACCAAACACATGCAGAGCAAAAAGAGACTCACACACACCAAAAAAAAAAAAAAAAAGTCAAAAAACTGCAGTGGGCTGCCTGCAAAACGTGTTCTGTGTTCTGGTGGGAGATATGCAGGGGCTATGCAAGGCACCTTCTTCTGTTTGAAAGCAGACAAAGAAACGGGATTGGTGGTAGGGTGGGGAAGGTGGTTGTGGCAGACCAAGGCTCAGGGAGCTCCTTTCTGTCAGCTTTGGAGCATCTGAGCTACTTATGGCAATAGGGAGAGCCTCTGCCTATAGCACAGCAACAGCACACTGCAGCCCCGTCGGAATGCTGGATGCTTTCATTCAGTGTATGATCACAACGGCTATAGATGAAAGACTTCTGCTAGGAGAATATTTCCTTCAGAGGGCAAGATGTATACCCTAGACACAAGAAACATACTAGCCATTAAGCACAGAAAATCCCATTTTTCAGCTGCTGAGAGCTGCCCTGATGTAGCAGAGTACACATAAACCCAGGCAGAGTGGGTTTACAGCTGCTCTGTGTTATGAGGCTGGCACAGAGCAGCTGGAGAGTGCCAGTACAGCGGCCCCTACGATGTTCTTGAGGCCTCGTCAGACCTCATTTTATGAGCACACTTAAGATGGAAAGGGTGGAAAATGTCCATCACAAACAGAAATACAATGAAATCAGTTTAAAGACGATGATGAACTCTCAATGTAATATTGCACAGTAGCGAGTATTTTATGGGAAACCCTCTGAAGTTGGCTGCTTTGGAGCACAGAGGAGAGAACTGAGGATCCTCAGTGCTGCAATGATCATATCCAGCAACACCTCCTCAGCCCAAACCGTGTTTGAACACTGACATTAATTATGGGGTGAAAGAAATGGATGTGCTGCCTACTTCTGAGTACTTGTGTACTTCCTAGCACCATGTCAAAGGGTTTCTTGCAGCCTAGAGTTAAATGTGGAAGGATCATTGCTCACATATGATTTGCAAAACCTCCTAATGTGATATGACTTAAATTTGAAGCAGTGTAAATTGGAAACCTGATGAAGAGGGGCAGTCACAAAAGAGTACACAGTGGGGCACGCTTCCTTCCATCTGTGTTTTAGAAACACGAAGTGAAAAAGAAAATCTCAGCACTCCAGTAAAGAAGGTTGTGCAAGCACTTGAGAAGAAAATAAAAGAAAAACCATTTTTGTGCACGGAGAATTAATCTGCATGCTGACCTTCTGCCCGCACTGGCAATCACGCAGCAATACAAAGGGAAATGCGGCTGCAGTGCAAACGACACAAACAAATTCCTGCGGAGGAAACAGTTCTGATGGAGACATCCATTCTGCAGACCAAACCCACCCTGCTTATACACTTTCCTTTTGCACAGCTCACAGCTCCTGCTCTGTTAATGGAAAACTCCCGTGCAAGGCGTAGCTCACAGGAGCACAAAATCAATGGGCGCAGGTTTGAATTTCTCAAGTGCCCGAGCTGCCATGCCTTGGCAATGAGAAATCCTTTGGCCTTGCAGCTCACCCAGCCCACACCGAGCCCCATTCGAAATATCCACAGCCCTCTGATCTACTGCACTGCACCAGGCAGGACTGATGGCCGTGGGCCTGAGCTATCAGTGGGGCTGAGTTATGCTGTCAGGTAGGAGCATGGATGCTGCTGCCTGCCTGGCAGAAAGAGGAAAAGGGAAAGAGACAGTTATTATAAGTTTGACTAGGGACACAATTAAATCGATGCAGTAAATGGCACTTAATGCTCTTTAGTGACCCAATGTATTTACTTCATCATCCTGTGTGCGGTGTGGCTGATTGCATTTGATGCGTAATACACGAGAAGCACCAGAGGCCATGTCTGGAAAGTCTTGGGATGCAAACCAAGTTCTCTGGGTACCTCAGTTTTTCACTGTTTCTGAGTTCACACACACATACAGCTTTCTTGCATGGCACACGAGACTCAATAGTACCTTTCAGAGGCCACGCTGGCACTGATTTAACGTTCCAGCTGAGTTTTCCTTTCTGTGATCAGCAGTCAGGGCTCCAGCCTTGCACGAATCCTGACAGTTTCCTTGGTTTGATTTGACTAAAACAGCAAAGCTTTTTTTTTTTCTTTTTTTTTCCAGATCAAAATCCAAGACAACTTGGTACAATCTTAGAAAATTAAATAAGCGTTGAGAAATGTGTCAGCTGCAGAATAAAGTGAGACTTCACTCACTCACGTGGCATCAGTCCATATACAACCAGGCAGGCTGTCCTCAGAAAGCTCAGCCCTCAGAGCTACGTGTAGGCATGGATTTCTTCGTCTGCATGACACCCTGGGGAATAGCCAGTGCCAGAGCAACAGGGATGTACGAAAGGCAGCACAGTCCTAGAAAGACATTGGTGGCTGGGAAAGCTGAGCTCTTCTCCTCGTCCTGGCATAACTTTATTTGCTTGCTTAATTTTTTTTCCACCCAAGATCTGAAGTAGTGAGGATTTCTAACCCAGCTCACTCCAAGTGGGCTGTGCTGGGGATATCCCACAGACCACTTAAAGGTCAACCAGGGGATCAGACCCAGTCAGCATGGGTTTACGAATGGTAGATCCTGTTTGGCAAACCTGGTTTCATTCTATGAAAAGGTGCCCTGCTTAGTGGATGAAGGTAAGGCTGTTGATGCAATCTACCTGGACTTCAGCAAAGCCTTTGACACTCTACCCACAGCATTCTCGTGGAGAAGCTGGCTGCCCATGGTTTGGATGGGCATACACTTCGCTGGGTGAAACACTGGCTTCATGGCCAGGCCCAAAGAGTTGTGGTCAGTGGAGTTAAATCCAGTTGGCTGCTGGTCACGAGCAGTGTCCCCCAGGGCTCAGTGCTGGGGGCACTTCTATTTAACATCTTTATTAATGATCTTGATGAGGGGATTGAGTGCAACCTCAGTAAGCTTGCAGATAACACCAAGTTGGGAGGGAATGTTGATCTGCCTGAGGGGAGAAAGGCGCTACAGAGGGACCTGGATAGACTGGATCGATGGGCCAAGGCAAACTGTATGAGTTTCAATAGGGCCAAGTGTCGGGTCCTGCATTTTGGTCACAACTCAAAGCCATCCTACAGGCCTGGGAAGGAGTGGCTGGAAAGCTGCCTGATAGAAAGGAACCTTGGTGTTCTGATGGACAGTCGGCCGAATATGAGCCAGCAGTGTGCCCAGGTGGCCAAGAAGGCCAATGGCATCCTGGCTTGTATCAGGAATGGTGTGGTGAGTAGGACTAGGGAAGTCATCCTGCCTCTGTAGTCAGTGTTGGTGAGGCCTCACCTCGAGTACTGTGTTCAATTTTGGGCACCTCAGTACAGAAAGGACATTGAAGTGCTCAAGCAGGTCCAAAGAAGGGCAACAAGGCTTGTGAAGGGATAGGAGAATATGCCCTATGAAGAGTGACTGAAGGAATCGGGGCTGTTTATTCTGTGGAAAAGGAGGCTGAGGGGAGACCTCACTGACCTTTTCCAATATCTGAAATGTGCTTACAGTGGGTCAAGTTACAAGTTGGTCTCTTCTCACTGGTGACAGGTGACAGGATGAGGGGAAATGGCCTCAAGTTGCACCAAGGTAAGATTAGGTTGGATATCAGGAAAAATTTCTTTACAGAAAGGGTTGTCAAGCACTAGAATAGGCTCCCCAGGGAGGTGGTTGAATCACCATCCCTGGCTGTTTAAAAACCATTTGGATGTGGTGCTCAGGGGTGTGATTTAGTGGAGGGTTGTTAGGGTAGTGTGGTTAGTTTGTGGTTGGACTCAATGATCTTTAAGGTCTTTTCCAACCTGAGCAATTTTATGATTCTAGGATTCTACGATTCTATGATTGTAAGGTGGTTTGGGCAGGGAGCCCACAGGGTCCAGCATCTCTGTGCACCCACTGCCACCTACATCCCCAGGGTGACATAGATTGCAGGATGGAGTTGAACTTGATGGCCTTTAAGGGTCCCTTCCAAATAGTTCTATGGTTCGATGACTCCCTTTCAGGGCAGCATGCTTAGAAGCTGCTGGTGAATGGCAAAATCCCACACTGGAGCCATGTGCTAAGGACGCAGGCGAACTCCAGCACAGCTGGAGCTGCAGACAGTGTGTATCCATAATTGTAATCAAGTGGGACTCAGCGGGATGGAGTGCCTTTGCCTTACAAGACCAGACTTTGAAAGTCTGCCCCTCTGTTATACAGGGATAATGATTTTGAAACATTTTGGTAAGTGGTTGTGACTGTGATGTTGTTATTGCCGTGTGTCACCATAAATCATTATGCTTTTCCAAGCCTCTCTTTCATTTAGAGGTTAAATAGAATAAATGAGTGGAGATGGCAATGCATGGCATGTGCACCAAGATGGGAGTTAGGATTGCTCTCCCTTACTGGTATCCATTCTAGAGTTCCTTCCATGTGATGTAACACAAATTTACTCTAAAATTAAGTGGCTTTGGAGAAAGATCCAGTCCCAAAGCAACCTTGAGCCAATATCACCCCAAAACCACACAGCTGGGAAAGAAAGGTCTATGGTCTTCTGTGGGATACAGCCTGGGGCTCAGGGCTCACATAAGGATGACTACAGCTCTTCTGGATCCATTCCAGTGTTGCTGGGAGCAGAATTTGGCCCTGCTATAAGAGAAGGAGAGAAAAACGTATATTGGATATATTTGCCTTTGGAACGAACTAGACAGATTTCAATACTTAAGGGGATTGCATTTAAATCATCTGTGGATTTTGAAAACAACATTATTGCTTGGTATCACAAGCAATTCCCAATTTTTAGATCTTCTTGAGCTAGATTCAGTTTCAGTCCTAATGGCAACAATTCTATTACTGCTGCGAAGCAGACGGAATTGCAATGAACTGGTATACATTTTCCTTAAAAATTATAAAGTGACAAATCATAGAATGGCTTGGGTGGAATGTTTTATTTCAGCTTCTCTTGAGGATTTGCTGGGTATTAAAAGTAATCTTAATGTAGTCACTGGCTGGCATTAGCATAGTGCTTTAGCTGCTGTTTCAGGAGAAGCAGGGGATTGTGTGTTTCCTTGTCAGCCTCTCACAAGGTGCTGCTCACATTGTAAAGACGGTTTTGTTATCTAGCAAGATCAAGACATAACTGAATAAAATATATTGTAATTTCATCCTCTGAAAGTCTAATCCTGGTCATTTTCAGGATGAAAACCATCCACCATCTTCAATACAAATAAGAGGGATTTACACCTTTTGAAGCAGAATTCTGTTTCTCTTAGCTGTATCAGCCCTTCATTACTGTGATTTAAATTCTTGGATTTCAAAGTCCATTTTAGACACCCCTCCCTAGTCCATTTTCCTTCTTTCTTCCCAATTCCCTGCCTCTCCATCAGTGATAGTCTCAGTGTGGGTGTGATGGTCAGTACTTCACCTCCTGCCCTGTGTGGCAACACAGCAGCCCTAGGCGATGAAATGGTAAAATGAGGCAGAAACCCTCGTCCCCACCCAGAAGAAGAGCAAATTGTGGTAGAAGTAAAAACAGAATGTTTGAGTATCTGATCACACTGTTCCAAGTTTTTATCTTCAAAAAACAGGGTTGCTGCAGATTCTTCTGTTTTCACTTCTCCAAATCAAGATGCCATGAGAGGTCCTGCTTTCTTCCTTCAGGACCTTATCTGTCCTCAACAAAAGAAAACCCACTGGTGATACCATGAACCTCAGCATGCTTAGTAAAAACAGGAACTGAGTGTGGACCTCCTTCAAAAAGGAACAAATCCTGAAATGTGCCCTCAGTCACCAGCCACTGTTTTGCCTTATGTATGGTTTGTCATCACCAGTGTGTCTGGTTTTAAGCAGAGAGAATGGTAGAGATTTGAGGAAAAGTACGGACAGGGTCAAAATTCTCCTTCCTGCTGCAACTTCAAAGGAGCGTTTTGTTGTTTTTTTCCATCACTACCTCAGCAGCTGATAATGTTTTGTTCTTGAAATACCTCCTTGTGAAATTTCAGGAAATCTCATATCTTACTTTTCTAGAAAGATATCTGGCCATCACTGCACTTCACCACCACTGGCATAACAATAGTTGATTACAGACAGGAGGCAGGAGGAGCTGGGGCTGACAGACAAGCCTCTGCAGCAAACACCCATCCGTTCTTAATGTGTAATAGAAATGCAGGTAATGTGCAAAGCGAGCTGCACTACCTGGAGCAGGCAGCTCATAAAGCTCGTGTACATCCCCGAGTGCGATGCTGGGAAACAAATGTGCAGAATAAAGCACATCATGCAACGACTGTAATGTCACCGTCACACCGCTCCAAATCCTGAGCAAAATCCGTCTCTCTCCAACAGCACTGTGGATATAATTAGCTCATAGCTTTAGAAAGGGAAAGCACAGACCTGTTTCTTTTCCTTCTGCTATACATTTAAAAGAGAAAATAAAACAAGACGTTGATCAGTGCCAACTCTCTTATCTACCTTCATTCAGGGGACAGTACAACGAGACTCAATGAGATTTTTCAAAGTAGCCCTACAGTCGGAAGTGCATTTAGCATTGAAATGATTATGCACTAAATATTTTGGGCCGGATCCTTAAGTATGAGTAAGTGAAGTCACAGGGACTTCCTGGTCTGACTTTGATTCATTCCAGTGACCTGTTTTCATTCTCAGTGTGGTGGCTTAGATTACAAAACTGACACTCAGTGTGGGACGTCCCTCATCCAGTCTCCAGTGAAGCCCATCCTTCTTTGACAGGCTGCTTTTCTATATGCCTCTAGAAAGATGAAGTAGGCACAATTCCCTGAGGCCCAATTCATGTGATTTATTTGGAATTTGATGTCCACTGACTACATGGGCTGCCAGAGATGCACAGCTATAGCAGAGATTTGATTCAGCTCAGGTTTGCACTTCTGATGCAACTATCTTGACTTTCTCCCCTTACTTCATTTTGGTTCACACCGTGGAGCACACAAACTGGATCCTTTCCACATGAAACAAAACTACACAATGCTGGAATATTCACTGATGTCCACCTTCACTTCTAAGTCTCGCCCTAAGATGCATATAGCGTGAAATCAGGTTTCAGACTATAGCTTCACACCAAGTTAGCAACTTGCTAACATAGACAGCATCCTTCTGGTAGCTCCTGCAGTTGTAACGCTCTGTATCTAGACAAATGAATTCCATCCCAAGTTGTTTCGCATAAATAACACGGCTACAAGCCAAGAACTGAAGTGTTGAAGGAGTGAGAGTGCTGTTCTGGGATTGTTTTCAGGGTGATGGTCTTTGCTCTTGTTTTTTGGCAGGGAAGAACCCATGGCCAATCCTGAACACCAGTGTCTGTTGGGATGCTTGGATTTGGAGGTACCTGTCCTGACCCAGAAAGCCAGAAGCATGACGGACAGGAGGACAGTTTAAGGATTTCTCCATGTTCTGACAATCTGAACCCCAGAAAGGATAAGACCAGCCCAGGACGTCTCTGATGGAAACAAACCACTGACAAATCCCACATGCTGCTGGCAGTGATGTTATCAGGGCCTTTCCCACTGTGGGATTCATGAGAGCAGATGCTGGCACCTGTGCAGCAGGACAGCAGAGAGAAGCCAGCCATGTAAGGTGCAATTTCCTGCTATAGTCCATGTCCAAAGTATGTGAAGAGGACAATCCCTTGAAGTGCTTTGCTCTGCCCCTTGACCATGCTGGGAGATGGCGAGGTCTGGCTCTGATAGACCGGAATGCTCTGTAGGTACCAGAAGTTAGGTGGGATGACTGCAATTCCCAGTGTCTGTGATGGGCTTCTGACAACTCCTTAACAAAAAACATGGGCCAATACTGTAATACGTTCTCAGCCACTAGGGATCAGCCTTCCAAGGCCTCGGGTTGGTGCAGCACTTTTTTTTTCCTCTACACAATTATAGCGACTCCTATTACAAATCAGTGTTACCTACCAATTACTGTGTCACCATGCAGAGATACTGTCTGACCTACAAGTGGCACAGACTGAGTTTTCCCTGCCCTCAGGTAAGACAGTAAACACCTGTCAGTGTTACCGTATAGATGCTATACCACGTATACCATCTATACAGCAGATAGATACACACCAACATCACTCAGTTCAAGCTGAGGAGAGAGCAGATACAGCAAAGTGTCATCCATTTCATTACCCTGAACTCAAGGAACACGGCAATCATGCTCCCAGTGTGCATTTTCAACATTACAATTTCAACATTACAAGGAACAACTGTTATTTTACCTTAACAATAAAACCACACCGCAACAGAAATGTACGTCCTTTATTAACAACTTTTCAAAATAAATCTGAAGAAAAAAAGTCTTTGGTGACACTATCTATAAAAACAACCTATTTTAGATGGCAAACCTATGTTGTTATACAGGTTAATGAAGTAAACCAAATTATATGGCTTTTTAATTTCTCACTCTCTCTTTTTCTCTCACTCACACACTTGCTTTAGGTTTAATTGCACCATGTTTCAATAGTCAAACAAAGAGGGAGAAACACTTTAAAAAAGATGTGGCAGCACTATGAAAACATCGGTAATGCATTAGAAAAAAATTCTCCAAAATGTACATTTTGTACAAAATAAGATTGTATTTGTTTCTTTCTTTGTTTCTTTACATTTGTCCACCTCTGAATTCCCGTTTCAGGTTTCCATTCTCATCCCCCAAACACTATACATATTGTCTCTCAAAATAAATATACAGGATTATGTACAAGGTCACAAGGCCCATTGGATCATCACTAACTCACTTAAAAAATCACAAAAAGGGTGGGAGGGGGCATCCAGAGGCCTCTGATGAGTCCCATAAATCCCCCTACTTGAACTCTAAATGTGTGTGAAGACAGACCAGAGGAACAAAGGCCAACTTGACTTAGCTTTAAACAAGGGTGAGAGGCACAAGACCCGGGGAGATGTTCCAGCAGACAGCAGGAAGGCCCCAGGCCCGTCCCTGCCAAACCCCAGCGATGCCCATTGAGATGACCCCACAACAGGCCATGCTTCTGTGTCAGCCCAGAGCACGAGCAGGCAGCGATCCTCTGGTGCTGTATGTTTAACTGGTGGAGTTAACAGGAGGGCTGTCCATTCATTCAGGAGCTACGAAGAGCGAGTTTCCACTTTTATTTTTGAAATAAGGGGAGAAAGAGGAAGATGCTGCACTTTACACAGGGAACGTAAAGGTTTAACGAATAAAACTGTACTTCTAGCTGCTTCTGTCATTGTCTCAGCATCAAATGATTGCTTCCATTCTTGAAACGACACCTTTTGGTAAACGAGCTATTCTAAAAGGCGTTCATTGGTGAAAGATTAATTCCTTCGTCAAGGTTGGCTCTGAGGAAGAAATTGGAATCTGAAGGTGATCAAATCCACCGTGTTTTCAAGTGGAAAAGATCAAAGCGCTCGATAGCTGTGCATTAGCACACCACTGTGTTCATAATGGAATTGTTACATAGCTTAAACATTCACATTTGGAAAAAAGCTATGGTAATAGCTAGAGTTTTTCACAAAATAGAAAGAGGGCAGAGGAATCTCACACAGGCCCAAGGGACTGCACAGAGAGCCAGGCACTTTCTATCTTGGAAGCTTGCCCCTGTTTTTGTGTCTCGTTTTTCTCATTACAAAACCCTCCTCCAGCAACAGATCTCATTCAAATCATAACTGGAAAGGGTTTCTCCTTTTTTTTTTTTTATTTTTTTATTTTTTATTTAAATAAATTCAATTAAAAAATCATCAGTTCTTCCAAACTCTACTCCCTACTTTTGCTCTGCTTAGATGGTATGGATCTGTTCACATTCATCCATCCATCTCACCCCTGATTAAATTAAGGTCAGTAACTTTTACAAAAGGCCACATGAGAAACACTCAGTCAAGTCATCAAGCATTCAAGTACCTGTAAAGTAAAGGCTAACATAGCCTGCTGTTCATGAAAAATAAAAAAATAATTTAAAAAACTACAAAAGGAGCAACAAGGAATGAACCTTGTTTCAGCACCATCTGAATTAAGTGTGGAAAAAAAGGATAAAGAACCATTAACTCACACGTAGGATGTAATAAAAGGGTGATTGTGGAACAACAGGGCTCTACCTGACACAGACACGAAAAGGCCTGGAAGTACACCCGGTGTCCGCAGGAGCACTGTCTGACAGCACCCACATCAGGTATACCAAGTTGAACACCTGCATTGAATCTGCATCCAGTTCTTCAAATGGGTGCTGGGGCATACATACATACGAGATACATTCCTTCCTAGGGTGATGGGTCTGCCTGGTAACCTGCTGCAGAGGGGAATGTGCGCATCTATTCTGAGCCTTCTGCAGCTAAGCCCATTATTGTTTCTTGCTTAATTACTGATCTGTAAACAGAAAGGACCTCAAAACTCATTCAGAGCTTTAGCAGTCTCCCTCAGCCACCCTGAAAAGTGAGGGTGACACAACATCAAACAGCTTAAAAGCCTGGCCTTACTTGCTGCACTCCAACACTGATGAGCTGCTCCCATTGCTAAACCGCCAAAACGGCACTAACTGAAAGACAGGAAGAATTGCAATTGTCATTTTATGTAGGGCTCCTCTTTCCCACTCTCTATCCCCAGCGATGCTGAGGACACATCCACACACCCTGCCTGCCTCATCCAGTGTCTGACGCGTGCTGCAGCAGATCTGAGAAGACATATTCCTGTCCCTGGAGGAGCTGCCTGATTTTCAAGAGCACAAAGTAGCATGGGTACCACTTTATGGGATGTGGAGAGCTGAAATTTCAGCTCACCATACAGAGATGGGAGGACAGACTGCTTGCCTTCCTCCCTGATCCTGTCTACCTACTCTTGTCTCTCCACGGAACTTTCCATATGCTGATTTAACTCTCTAAAATGGCATTACAAAATCACCAGCCACTTTTTTGCCCCTGGCTGGCAGCAGGCACAAGGTGAGACTATGGCCAAGGCAGGAATGGATGGAGCTGAGGAGGTACCTCTTCCTTCCAGCAGCACTCAGCTACTGGCTGCAGCCCCATGCGTGCTGCGATCAATTCCTGTAAGGATTTGGTTCAGACTCAATGCAAAATGTCAAGAACCTGATGTTCCCACCCTAACTCGCTGTGCTCTGTTTGAATACTGCTGTACAAATGCAAAGCCAACCACACCTTGCAAGTCTTTACATGCCACACTGCAAACAAACATCTAGTAATATCTACTTTACAGTTCTAAAGCAACTTTCAGTTAGGGATTTTGATCTCGCCATCTCGAGAGAAATTGTTTAAGCTTTATGGCATTCCCTCTAATACCAGTAGCTACTGCTCCAACAAATGAGGACCTGTGCACGCCATGGTTAAGGAAGTTGATAAAAGCTGTGCAGTACATCAGCATTTGAGCCTAAACAAAACGTTAGCCCTGTTGCACTCTCTCTATTTATATCACAGAAATCCAGAACCATTTCATTTGGAAGGGACCCTTAAGGCCATCTAGTCCAACTCCCCTGCAGTGAACAGGGACACCTACAGCTAGAGCAGGGTGCTTAGACCCCCGTCCAGCCTGACCTTGCAGGTCTCCAGGGATGGAACATATGCTACATCTCTGGGCAACTTGTTCCAGCGCCTAGCCATCTGTAGCATAACAACATTCTCCAGTTACTCTTCACCCCTGCTACAGAACAGCCTGGATGCCAAGGAATGAGGTATAGGAAGGTTCACTGGTCCTTGCTGGGCACTGTCACTATATGCTCTTGCTGTGGAGGTGGTTATCACTGTAGAACACTCCAATGCACCTCACAGAGATGTGAGACTGTGAAATGTTTTTAAAGTGCTTGTTGTTTTAGCAAACCATCACAGCACCTTCCTGACCCTTTGTTTTCACTCTTCACTTGAGAAAAAGCATAAATAAGCAAAGCATTACAGAAAAGTGAACAATTGGGATATTCCAACTTAAAAAATGCTTCCATCTGAAATGATAAAACCATTTTGGAGAGTGAGCTACACTGGTACTTTCAAGGCAGGCTTCAGCCCAAGTTACCCTGCCTCATGCAAACCCAAGAGAACCTGCTGCTGCCAGCACTGATCTCTGACAACACATTTTGCTTCAGGTGCAGAAATCCAGAAGGGAATTTCTCCAACTATTTGCACTTCCAAAAAATGAAAAGAAGAAAAAAAAAAAAAAAAAAGAAGAGAGAGAGAGCGAGAAGCCCACAGTTTGATTCCATATAAAACACTTTGTTACAGGCCGAATTCCTGCTCTGCAGGAACTAACATGCTCCCTTTTTGCACCAACACCCCTTCTGCCCTCCAAACAAAGCTATTTCTGGAGACTCAGCGGCTGTGGCCTGGCGGCAGCGCTGCCCCCAGCCATACTGCTCTGGCCCAGCAGCAGGGCCATGGGGACAAGGCCTTGCTGCGAGCAGCCCGGTGTTCCTGCGTGCATGAAGGCCCCACTGCCATTCTGCTCCTGGCACGGCTGCTCCTCTCCCTGCCCAAAGCCAGGCGTCAGCCAGCAGGAACTACACACGCTGTGGGCTCTCTGGTTTTCTGCCCATCCAAAGGAGCTCTGCCATAGCGGCCACAACCGGCTTGTGGAAAATGAAGAAAAGAAATATCACAAAAATCAGCAGCTTAGGAGAAACATAATACTTCATTCCTGTCCTGCTTGTGCTCAATTTGTTCCTGAACCTGCTGCATTTTCTCCCCGTGAGATTCAAGCATTTAACATTGCAGGGGAAAAATGAATGAAAATTGCTATGACAATCAAATGCATGAAAGAAAGAAATGGCAGCTTTGAAATATTCACAACCAACACAATTTTGATTAAAGAAAGAACTCTGTTTTTAATAGTTTTTTTTTTTTTTTTATCATTAAAAAAGTTTAAACCTGCATAGCAATCATTTCAAAAATAATTATTTAATGTTCCATAATGAAACTGTACACAACCTAGTCGTGAGCGACAGAGGCCTGCCGGGCAGGGAAGCAGTCCGGAGCCACGCACCGCCAGGTGCCGCTCGCCATGTCCAGGTGCGGCCGGGCCCGGCACAGTCCAGCTCCAGGCGCCGGCGGCCGTGTGGGGCTGGGGCAGCTCGGCCCCATGGGCAGCGCTCCTCAGAGTCGTTCAATGTCTCGGTATTTCTTCCTCAGGATGGAGACCTGGTCTTTAAAGAGGACGGGGTCGAGCCTCATCTGAGAGTGGATCAGCGGCATATAGCCAAACCAGCTGGCGAAAGTGTTCATGCAGCTCTGCCGTTGGGCAAAGTGGTCGGGGTCAGCCCAGCGTGAGGCCCGGGATGTCTGTGTGGAGAGGAGCAGAAGTTAAGCAGTGACTGGAAGGGAGGCAACAAAATGGCAGCAGAGGGTGGGTGCCTCAGCCTGGGAGACACAGAGCCGTGCAGCTGCAACAGGGCTTGGTAGAAACCAGCCCTGCAGCACTGTCTACAGAAATCTGCTCTGTGAGGGGCATCAAGTCAGAGGATGGACACCCCATGTGTAATGGCAGCTGCTGATGGCAGGCTGGCCTCCCTGGCCTCCAAAACCATGCTAAGGACCACACAGCATGGTGAGCAGAGTCTCACTGTGTCTAGTGTCACCCACATCATGACAATCCTGGGCAGGCCTCCCATCACCTGCCAGCACAGTGCCTCACCTCATCTCTCTCTGTTTTGGGAGAGAGCAAGACATTAAAAATCACAGGGAGGAGGGGAGGGGAAGGGAGGGGAGGGGAAGGAAGAGGAGGGGGGAGGGGAGGGGAAAGCAAGGGGGGGAAGAGGGGGGAGGAGAAGGGAGGAAAAATGGGAGGAAAGGGAAGGAGAGAAACGGAAAGGGAACAGGAGAGGAAAGGAAGGAGGAGAGGAAAAAGGAAAAGAAAAAGGAAAGGAAAAAAGTCCAGACCTCCAGAAATCGATATGTATTTCAAGTGGCTTGTAACTAAGCTCAATTGAAGTCCATACATGCCTAACATTACTTGTTTGCAAATGTCCAGCAGGGAAAAACAGAGTGCTTCCACAAAGCGCATCTGTCCAGACCAGTGCAGATGACAGTAGTGTCTTAGAGAAAATAAACTGAAGTTCCACATTACATCATGATAAACTCTGATGTGAGGAAAACACCACAGGTTGCATATATGTAAAATTCTATGGACTAATTTTCTAAAGCTGAGGACAGCTATAATTCCAATGAAAGTCTACTGAAAATCAGCATCTCTGAAAAAATAAGACCTAACAGCCTGAATGCAATTATTGTTCTATATCTGTACTTAGAGTACGTGTATGAAAACAATAGAGCTATTATTTAAGGGAAGCTATAAATGCTGTGAAGCTGCTCCATTTTGTTTTGTGCCACTTCTCATGCATCTCTATAGCACTTATGTTTCTACTACACTTTAAAAACAAATAACAATTCATAAGCTCAAAGTGTGTTAATTAAAATGTGAAGAAGCTGATAAAGTCAGGGAATTGCCAAAGGAGTGTTTTATCAGACTTGATCTTTATCCAAGGCCTGTCCAGTTCAGCACAAGTGGTAGCTTATTATGTGCATTGATTACGGACTCTTGATTATACAGAGTCACTAAAGCTTGTTGCTGGAGGATTAAAGCCGATATTCTGACCATTAGCAATGAATTTCCATATGACTGTTAATCTCTGTCACAACACTGAGGTTATGTTAATTTTTTTATTTGTCTTTCAAGGAATTATGAACATAGTCCATTACATTTCCCAAAGCTGCACGAACAACTTGTCTTTAGGAGAGAGTTATAGTTCATAGATGATTCAAGCTACCCACGCTGAAAAAAGAAAAATGATTGTTCAGCCTTTGCCAAACAGCCAAAGAACATTCCTGTGCAGTGGCATACAGATAATGGAGTCTACAAAGTGGCACAGTCACTCTCCTGCCAAAGACATGGACAACGCTAATAGGAGAAAATGTGAGGGGAAAAAGAAAGCCTCTTCATTCTTCCTGACCCCTCCTTCCCATAGCAAACCTGGAAGTATTGATAATAGACATTGTGGCAGCACAGATAGATTATTTAGGACTTGTCCCTGTTCCCACTGCTCACTCACACAAGGGAAGAGCAGATACCCTTCAAGTTAACCTGTGTCCTTGTTGCTAGAATGTATATCCATTTCTGCAATTACAGAATACTTAATAGATGGAAGAGGCCCCACAGTACCCACTTCATGGCTGCTAGTGAGTTCTAATGACACCATGCAACAAAACTTACCTCTTTTGTGACAATCAGCACTTGCAACACACTATATACTTCAAAACAGCACGGAGGTACGATATGCATTATATATCCCCAGTATATAAGGAATATATATAATCCCATTATATGTCTGCTGGTATATAATATTCATTAAAAATAATTAAAAATATAAAATCTTTTCAGAATTTACTTCTGTTTCTAGCATTCCATGAGGTCTTCTCTCCAGAATATTTAATTAGAAAACTGGGAGTTTAACTAAAATTCAGTCACTAAAATAAACGTTCCATGAGTTTGGGATCACTGTAAGTAACACAGTATAAGAAATTAAGAAGTAGGTGCCTGCCAGTACTCCTTCTGGATTTTCTTTCACTTTAGTAACAAAATCTATAGTGTAACTTATAGCTCTGTCAAGCTAAAAACTGCAAAAAATAGCCAGAATGTTATTCATTCTGTAAGCCTAATATGGAATTCAAAATGTTAAATTATTAATACATCCCGACAGCTAAAATATGCTATGGATACATACCTGTCCCATCATGGTCTCCTTGTACTGTTTTTTCTGCGTTACTTTGATTGGAGGCAATTTTGTCACAGCTGACACCAAAAAATTCATTAGAATGTCCTCACAATTGGCCAGTTGGTCCACCATATTCTTTAGGCTGGCAGGCAGGTAATGAGTGTACAGGTAGTGATAATATCTGGAAAGTAACAGTAGGGTTATTAAGAGAAGCCACTGGGCTTTCAGAGATTATGAATTCCAACTGAAGCAGAAATTTTGTCCTCAACTCTGCATACATCAGACCTTTTCCTCAGTTCTCTAACAGGAAGGGAGAACTGATTATATACCTCACCAAAACTATACACAGCATTAATTGAGAAACAAAATATATAGCTTTAAAAAAAAAAAACCTCAGTTAAAAGAAATATTGCAGACCTATGTATCAAGAAGTAGGACTTAGAGCACTTCCACTGTTATACTGTAATTGCCAATACTGATTTATCCCCTATCTTTCTTTTCAAAACTGTTCAGTCAGAGGAACTCCATTATATCAGCCTGCTGCTGTCCTCATTGTTCAAACTATTCTCCTTCGGACCTCTATCATCCCCTACAGTCTGTCTTCTCCTCTGCTAAGATTTGGATTAGGTACTGAAGAATATGTTGACTTTTTCCTACCATCTAGAGATGCCTTTGGTCTGCGGAAGTTCTAACAACAGGGGTTTTCTCCAGTATGCTGCAATATGCTGGCCTACGATGTGTCCATTGCACGATGTTTTTAGAGTAGCCAGAAGACTTTGCAGACTGCAGCTGTCAGCCAGCACATATCCAGTGCTGGTCTGGAAGTAAACTCCTTTCTGCTATGCTACAGGCCATTCAGTTGAGCAGCTTAATGAATTCGGGAACTCTTTGAAGTGCGTAATTCCTGATGTTAAAAAGAGCAGTCCGACCGCCTCAAAATACAAGTGACTTCAAAGGGACCCAACAAGCGCAATAATGATTACCAGATCCCCAGAGCTAAACTGAGAACTTAAATTATTACCCCATAAAAAGTAGACCCATTTATTATCTTTCCATTTTTTCCCCTCCCCGGAAGAATGTCTTTCATTCCCCACTACCACTTTGTTTCATACAGAAGGAGAACAGCTGATGCTTTGGGTTCTTACTTGTGGTAAATAGCAGCTCCTGTCAATACCATGGAATAGTCATTAGTCCACTTGGAGGTATAGCCCCACCTCTCTTTAGTGTTGTCCCAGAAGTGACTGCGAGCAGGGTACCCCACAATCCTCTCCGGAAAACTCTGCCAAACTGTAAAGGCAAAATCCACCTGCAGACAAAGGCACAGACCAAATGAATACCAAAACTGTTCCAATAAATGTCGACAAACAAAATATTACCTTGCCACTAATTCATAATTCAAAATCTTGGAACTGTTGCAAAACATTAATTCTGTGTATTCATCAGTAAATTAAACTGACTGCTTGACATTTTGCCCTATAATTATGCACATTTTAATGGTTTCCATTAAAGGGAGTCTAGAGCATCACAGCATTACATTAACATTTTCAAGCTTGCCCTTTACATATCAAACCTTTTCAAGTTACAGAAAGAACTGGTGTAGGTGCATGCATTTGTACGAGGGCTGCTCCAAAAGTAATGCCTCCTATTTTATGATGTTGGCCCACGAAGTCAGAGGTGGATATTGGTGGTATGGCAGTAGAGGCTGAACCTTCCCACCAATATTCCATTCCCTATTGTTGTCATGCTGTAGATGGCAGCAGGGGGGCAGACTGACAAAATGACAGGAATATGAACTGTCAGATTCAACATCAGGAAAAATTCCTTCTCCAAAAGTGTGGTTAGGCACTGAAGCAGGCTGCCCAGGGCAGTGGTTGAATCACTGACCCTGGAACTGTTCACAAAACATTTAGATGTACTAGAAGACACGGTTCAGTGGGAAATATTGGTGGTAGGTGGACAGTTGGAGTGATCTTGGATGTCTTTTCCAACCTTGGAGATTCTATGAAAACAGTGTTTGATATGGAAGTGTGTATGAAGCAAAGATATGGAACTGAATTCCTCCAAGTGGAAAAAACGGTGCCCACTGACATTCACCAATGCTTGCTGAACACTTATGAATATCAAAAGGTGGATGTCAGCACAGTGAGGTGGTGGGTGGTGAAATTCAGAAGTGGCAACACTGATGTGAAAGACAAGCCACATTCTGGATGAAATGAAGAGCGTCTTGATCAGCTCGTCCACATGAATTGATAGATCACAACCAGGGAACTACGTACAGGGCTAAATACTGACTTCAGTGTTGGACACAATGGTGACAATGTTGGAATGTCACAAAGTTTGTGCCAGATGAGTCTCTGAAATGCTCACACAGGAACAGAAAGAACAGCATGTGCAAGTTTGTCAGGACCTATTGAACCAACATGAGGCTGAAGGGGACAGTTTCCTGGATCACAACATCACTGGTGGCGAGATGTGGTGTCATCATTAAGAGCCAGAGTCAAGACAGCACTCCATGGAGTGGTGACATTTGAATTCCTCATTGAAGAAAAGGTTCAAGATGCAGCTGTCAGTGGGTAAAGTGATGTGCACTGTCCTTTGGGTTAGGAAAGGAGTGATCCTTCTGGATTTCCTGTAACCAGGACAAACCATCGACTCTGACCATCACAACACTAAGCTGAAGGCTTGAACTTCCAGTGTCAGGCCAGAGAAGAAAACAATCCTTCTCTTGCAACATAAGAACACCAAGCCCCAGACCCATTTGAAGATCACGGAGCAGCAATCTGGGCTGGACTGTCCTACCACACCCAGCATATAGTCAAGATTTGGTGCCTCCTAACTTTCATCTGTTCAGCTTGATGAAAGGTGGATTGAATGGGCAACATTTTCTTATCAACAACACTGTCATAGCAGCTGTCAAAAAGAGGGTCACTTCTACTGGTCAATTGTTATGTGTGGCATGCAGTCTCTTGTTCATCACTGGCAAAAATACACAGTTACAGGTGGTGACTATGTGAAAAATATTATCATGAAGCTGTTACGTAGAATTTGCTCTATCAAATAGTGATAGCATGCTCTTTATATCTGTTGTAGATTCCATGAAAATAAATAGGAGGCATTACTTTCGGAGTGGCCTGCGTACTTACATGCAATATAGAGTGCTAAAAGCCATGTGGATAACTGAACCTTTTGCACATATTCATGCATTTCACTTACCTACCATTTCAGTACTGTCAACAGAAAGCTTGGAAAATCAGGAATCAAACACCTTAAATTATAGGGGTGGCTTGGTGAGATTAAAACAAGCAATCAGTGTGGATTTCTTTTATATTATCCATCTGTTTTGAGCCCTTAATGTGCTGAGGTGACACCTTTAAGACTGTATGTATGACCACAAGGGTTAAAATGATAGCTTAATAAAAACAGAGGTAGATTCCATGGGAGTCTGTGCTTTAAAAAAAAATGGATTTTACTGTATAAATCACAAGAAGATATTAAATGCTGGCATAAAGATTCTTTCATTTATTTATTTATCTCACTGAAACTAGCTTAATCATTCAAACCTTAGAGAACTGAAAGGTTGATACGGGATTGCTGCCCTGGAATCCCACCAAACAAATACTAGTCATAAGAGGAAAGGGATGGTTGGGGTAGTTTGCAGAAGGCTCATCAGCATTTGATTTGAAAGGTGTTTGGTAAAAACACATATGGAAAATTTTTTATTTATGCTTTATTTTCTGTTAAAGTTGGTTGGCAGTCCCTGCAATTCAACTTGGCTCAAGCTAGATTAAAATTTTAAAAAGAAAGACAACTCTAATTGTTCCATTCAAATCCAAGAGAAAGGGGGGTCTTGTTTCTGCATTGCATATTCCCCTCTGTACCAGAGGGACCAAAACCTTGCTCAAAAATGCTTGGAAAACCTTTCAAGAATACAGCCAAAGTCAAGGGTGTAGAGGTTAGACAAAGAACAGCTGCTATGAGAATAGTCACATTTTGTGTGATGGTTGTCAGACTTCCCTCATTTACAAGCACTTTTATGAAACAGAAGAGTCACACATGTACTGGAACACAACACTAAGGACTGGTTGCTTTCTTTCAAGTTGTTTCAAGGAATCTGAGGCCAACTAGAAAGACAATGTGCACAAACCAGTTATCTTTTTGATAGTTCTGATCGCATCCAAATCAGTACCACATGAAAGAGCTAAAGGTTTTTTCCCTGTCCTATAAAGCCTGACATCTGTTTTCTTTAGAGACGTTTGAGAATCTCAAACTTAAATAAATAACAAAGCGGCAACACCCAGTGTCTTCACTCGTGTATTCAAGTATCTGCCCTTGTACCCACTAAACCAACCATCCTAACAGAAAAAACCCCAAACTGGTCCTTATCCTGCGTAATTTTGCAGCACTGCCACTCAGCTGATCAGCAGGAAAAGCCAATCCGGCTGCCAGTCCCTTAAATCCTCATATTATTCCTAACTCATGCTGATTTCTAATTACTTCCCACACAAACATCCCTCCGTGCACATGACAGAGCTCTTCTCAAGAGAGCAACCACACGCCGTTCTGCTGCAAAGGGGAGACTGACAGTCCACAAGGTCTGGACAGGGCAGAAGATGTGTCTGGCAACTGCTCCTCCCAGCAGGAATGTGATCATGTTTGACCATGCTGCTAAACTGCTCCTTCTGGTCCCTGAAGCTTTGCCACAATGACCACCCATGAGCAGTCAGTTCTGAGGCAAGTTTCATAGTGCACACTATGCACACTCAGCATTTCAAACAGGCTGTTTCTTTGTGTAAGCTGCGTGATGAGAAGTGAAGGAGAAGAAAGAACTCAGTTCTTCTCAGAGAGCCACCAAAAGCACAGGGACAGGAGGCTCAGAGCCAAAACCTACCATGCAAACACACAGTATCGTGCTTACAGGAGGGAGGAATCCACAAAAAAACACATACATTATGTCACACAACAACAAACACTTGCATTTCAAAATGTTCAGTGTAAAATACAGCCAAGCCAAATGAGAAAAACCTTGTCTCACATGCATTCCAGAAGTCCGAATGACTACAAAATAAGGATGATGATAAATACTAGGCAAAAAGAAAACAAAAGCCCCAAATCCTCCTGCAATCCACAGGCTGGACTGCTGTACCTACCACCTCAGTACAATGAACCCTGGCAGTTTTTACCATGAGCAGCCGAGATAGCTCTCTTCATCCTGAACAAAAAGCTGCTTAGGATCTCCAGCCCCAGGACAAATGTCTTCATTTCAGTGTTTAGGATTTCTCAGGCTGCGCACATAAATGGTTTGGGAGCAGCTGTATTCTTCCTCATCTTGCAGGAGCAACCAGGATGTAACCTTGGTATCGCAAAGGTTCAACGCCATTTGAAAAGCAGAAGAGGGCTACCACGGCTCCATCTGGAGCAGCTTAACCACAGCACGAGAAAACCATACTGGGGAGAACAACACCTACAATCTCATCCATTTAGAACAAATTCAGTGACATCTTAGGATATACAGCAGTGACCGGTGGCTAATGTTAGGCATTTCCTCACTAGCAGCAATTATATCAGTGAAAAGTCCACATCACTGACAAAGAAAGTGCTTTTATAAAGGTGAAACGAGGAGAAAGGAATAACCATGGACATGGGGGGAAAAAAAAAGGGAAAACAAAAGAAAATCAATTTTTTCAAGCTATTCCCTGGCCGTCATTAATAATGTATTTCCCAAATATTGCACTCTATATAAACTGTCAACAGTTTCCCCTGTGGTTCTCGGGAAGAGGTTCCAGAAATCAATACTCATCCCAGTTGTAAAAATTGCTTTTCTACAGTATTTTTCTTCCTTAGCGCTATCTTCCTCTTAGCACAAACACTCCAACACCTCAACTAGCAAAGATCTCCAACTTTATGGGAAGACACAACAGTCAGCAAGAAAACATTCCCCAGCAAATGCTGTATTAGATGGCAATGCTCTCTTTTGGAGCAACAGCAATCCCCTGCTGCTGACACCCCTTCTTTCCCCACCTACATCCTACCGGTAGCACAGGGGGAAAAAAACCTACCCTAATCAGAAAAGTGAGAACAGAGTTAAAGTCGACTGCTCCTGGCTGCCTACACCCGCCTGCAGCTATGTTACTAAAATAATAAAGAGCGGAAGAACCATATGCTAATGACGAGCCAATTAACCGAGGTGAAAAGCTCTTCAGTCAGTGGCAGGGTTTCTGAAACAAGTGAAAAACAGAAAATCTGAGGAGTATCACAGGAAACCTCTTAACATTTGGCCACCAGCAAGAGAAGAGCCTATCTGCTGTGCTCAGGATTGGCCAAGGAGCCGGGCAGACTCTCCAGATGTCAGAGGCGCTTACCTCAGTGGTTGAAAGCACGGTGTCCTCGTCCAGGCTTAGCACTGCATCTGTCACTATGTTGTCGTAGGGTAGGAAGCGACTGCTCATAACCTGTGGGTATCCAAGGCAGGAAAGGGAAGAAAAAAAATCACTTAAAGGATTAATTTTCCTGGGAAATACTCTATTTCATTCCTCACTCCTATGTCATTTCATCTGAGGCACACTGCATGTCTGTCTGACAGAAAGGACCACTCAGCTTATGAGGGAAAGAATGTCATTTTTGTCACCCCAGCAGTCAGTTTACACCTCCTAGTTGAGGAATAATTTCTGAACACATCTCTCTCTTTTGAGTAGGCTGCTTTCCTTATGTGACAAACTGTCATGGTCCACACTGAGAATTAGATGTACCAGAGCTTCCCTGGAAGCTAGTTCTGTACCTCTGCTCTTCCATGGGGTGTGAGGCTTAGAGACAACGAAGTGCTGACAAGAACTCTGTAGTGCTCGTAAGGTTACGGCTAGGAAGCCAAGAAGTACATGTGTGTGGAGGAAATTATGCTGCCAGGACTCTACCTCTGTAAGTGGCACAGCTCCATCTCTGGTCATTACTGCTGAATCAATAGGGAGCTGCTGCCATGTGATGCATTGTTATTTATCAAAAAAGGAGAATACACTAAGGAACTTGAATATCTGTCGGGCTTTGTTTGCAGCAAGAATTATGTTGACAGTGTAGCATGTCTAAAAGTCACATTTTTAAGTGACACAGCTATATACATATAAAATCTATATGCAGAATGTCTTTTTTTAAAGCATGGCAGGATAGTTCTCACTGAAATAGGAAATGGATGGGAAAGTGAAATCAAAAAGGTAACAGCAAGAGATGAGAATCCATACGGTTTCTTTACAAGACTAATCAGCACCTTCTGAGAACTGATGAGTGGTAATAAGGACACGATGCTATTTGTTTCCCTCATTTGCTAAGAAAAATAGCCTGGGTATATAATAGACTTCCTTTCAAGCTTATTATGCCAAGAAATAACTACAAAAAGCAGGTCTTCTTGGGAGAGATCGCTTTCTGGAATCAAGGACACAGTGGAGTTTTGCATGTAGTACATTATGGTCGTGGTCAGTACTGTGTCCCTTGCAGCCTGTTCAGAAGCAGTATCCTAAATCTATGCCTCGATTCAGAGAGGGCTCTGCCTTCCATGTCAGGAGGTTCACAGTGTCTGTCCGGAGAGCATCTCTTCACTGCTGTGATGGGCCTCACTCCTGGAAGGCCATGGCTGTGAGGGAGAGGTGAGCTGGCAGGTGCTGGCAGTTTTGCTTTGCTTATGCAGAGGCAAAGCAGAACAAGAGGTCATCGGGAGATCAAGACTCTCATCCTATTCATTTATAGACCATGGAAAACAGACAGAATTACCCAGCTGTTTTTTTAGTAGTTAAAGCTCTCTGTTGTAAAATGCATGCGATAATATATCTTGATTTTAAGGACAGGAGTGCAGGTTAGGTAAAGGCAGACCTCTGCAATCCCCTGCACATAGTGACTGTGCCTGCCAGTATGCTTCCGTCAAGCCTGAAGATGAAAAAAGCAGCTCCTTTGTACAACCTCTGAACTGGACGGCTCTGGCTCTGCACACTTTGTCCAAACAAGCAGCTTTTCTGCACAAGAAGCCATTGGCGTACATTGGGATATTAAAAGAGATGAGACTGTCCACTACAAACACACCTTTGTGTACTCAGGAGACTCATTTGTAATCTAAACAGTGCCCGGGCCAATTTTGACAAACGCAGAGGAACTGGTCAAAGGTCTTCTCCTCTATCTCACCTCTGCAAGCTTTCCAGAAAGGAAAAAAAACATGCAAAGGCTCAAAAACCACTACAGCCTTTCTCAGTCCTGCAGCAACTCTCCTGATACATATATAAGGCTAGCTAAAGGCACATGCCATTAGATGAAAACTTTGCAGGGCCCTTGTTTCTCTCCTTGTTAAGGTGATTGGGGCAAAAGACCGAAGATACAAACATGAATTCTAAACAGGACTGTACAGCCAAAGCAGCTGAAAGTTCTGTTTGCAAATGCAGAGCTTGAGAGCCAGATAATAGAGACGGAAAGGGGACCAGCCCACGTGTGTGTCACTCAGAGCCCAGGAGCCCACAGAAGCAGCCCTGCTTTTCTCAGGCCTGACTTTGGAGAGGAATCATCCACTTCACTGCGGATTTTTAAAAGAAGCCTCTTTTCTAATTTGAGTGCTGTCTGTTTCAGCTCTGTGGAATTGCAAACAAACAAGTCTGTTGCACAACAGGAGATGACACAGTGGTTTCATTTCCAAGAAAGCAGCCCTTGTCCCTTCCTTTGTTTCATGGTGGGATCCCCTTGCTGACAGAAGTATCCTACATGGCCATGAAAGAAGGTACTTTTCAAAGGTGGGTTAGTGCTATTCACTCTCATCTTTTCCTCTGTTTTTGAGTCTGTAGCTGATCCCCAAGCCTTGCCTCTGACTGCTAGAACTCAGTGAATCCAGCTGCATCACCACTTCCATGCATCTGCAGGGAGTAATCTTCAAAGGTAAGGTCAGAACTACCCACTCTCAGAACCACATTTCAAAATAGGACCCCACCTATGAGTCTCAGGCTGCTGGCATTGATTGCCAGGCTGAGGATTTCTGAGAGCACGGCCATGTGCATGAAATATGACTCTGTGACCAAGCTGACACAAGAGGCCAAGGAACAGAAAAGGACTGGCGTGGAGTTGGGAAAGCTTTCATCAAAGCAGCTGGAAAAATAAATTTTGGGTCCCATCAGAGAAAATATGCAATCTTTTATGATGCTTCTGTCCACTTACCTTGCTCTCTCCTTCAATGACTATGACAGGCACAGAAGTGGCAGGCCAGCGGTGTTTGGCTGGGAGGGGTTTATCACAATTCCATAAAACAATAATCTGAAAGAGAATATTGGACCACGATCACACACTGCTAAGAACACACACACTAACAAGAATGATACAAATCTGTATAAAAACAACATTTCCTACAGTAATTTCATTCATCCTAATTATATACATCCTCTCAAGTAAATGTAAGCTGAACAAGAACTCAGGAAGTCACAGTTTAAGCCAGGTCACATGGATGTCACTGATTTACTTTGGCTAAAATACTTGTGATTCTCCATTGTAAGAGGGTGCTCCCACTGAACTCCTTGAGGTTTCTGTTAGAGGAGCTAAAATCTTGGCACTGCTGAGTCTAAGAGCCACAGTAGGAGGAAAGGTAATCATGTAGAGACTCTTGAGACACAGACATCCTTTTGCAGTTTGCAGCATACACAAACCTGATCTTCAAAGTGCAATCATTGTTCTACCTGTCTCCTGAAACAAAGGGGTTTCATTATTGTCTCTGTTCCAACCACATCATACTCAGAACTTTTGTTTCCCATGCATGCAAGTCACAGACACTAGACATCTCAGAGAAAGGAAACACGAGAACAGAAACAAGGGTTTGAATGTAGACTGAGAAGACCTGAAATCAATAGGCTCTTCACTCCTGGGACAGTAGTTCTGTCTCCAACGTGACTGACAAACAGTGCTGCTTACCTGTGCACAGTACTGGGACTTGGCTACAGCAACCAGGAGTTTCAGCACAGGCTGAGATTGGGAAACCAGAGGAGTTACTGCATGGATAACGGCAGTGAATGTGGGGAGAGGCTTCAGACCTGAAGCAAACAGATATGCATTCAGTAAAGACAAAATTGCCCCATTTAGTAGAGATTAAAGGACTTGGAGATGGTAAAACAACCCGTGCTTAACGCAAGCCTTCCCAATCTTTTAGGTCATCTCTTTAAGTCATGGATCAGAGATGACACTTCACTCCCACCTCCTCTGAAACACCTGACTCCAATACAGTTACTGCCTTCTCTTGTTATTTCCACAGATGTCCTGTGATTTCTTTCCTTCATCCATTTTGCCCCACAGGTAATACCTAGTTTGCTCAATGAAATTTCTTGACATCGGCTGTCTGGTTTTGCTGCCCGGCTCTGAATGCATGACATTTTCTACAGGTACATCCCTGACTTCCGGAACTATGTTCTGTTTCCTTAGTTCTATTACAGCTGCTGTAAGGCTTTTGCTCTTTCTGGATCAATCCCCACCCACATGCATCTTCAGTTACCTCCTGAGCTGACAATTCTATTTACATCCTTGCCTTTCAATTCTGATATTTTTGTCTTGCTGTGATTTACTTTCCTGCCCGAAATAACAGGTCGTACTGGCTTCTGCCCTTCATTACTGCTCTCAGTCTTATCCACACTCATCTGTGTGGGGTCATAGTCCTTTTTCATTAAAATTCCCACAGAAACCTTCTTCTTCTCCTTCTTTATCACGGTAACTGTGAATTTTTAGCAGGTGGGCAGCACAGATCACACAAGTGGGATGGCACAGCCTGTGCCAAAAGTGGAAGCAGTCTCATAAGCACGATCACTTCAGATTGCAGACACCCCCCCCCCCCAGAATTCATCACTGAATCTGTTTCAGAAAAAGCCACGGACCTAACTTCTATTCATTCCCTCTACTGGAATCTGTAAGAGGACACAGAGTATGGAGAATAAATCCATACCCACTATGCACTCCAATTATAAGTGTCATGGGTAAATTACCACTTTTCCAATTTGCCAAACACAAATAAACAAAGTAAGCAAAAAAAACCTATCCTTCTTATGTCCCCTTGGGCCACGAACGGGTCAGTAACTCAGGCATTAATTACCGGCAACTGAAAAGTATGAAGGGACCCAATTTTTTTTCAAAACAATATTTGCAAGCGAGAGGCACATGATGCATGTTGATGAATGAGTCAGAGACATTCCAGTCTGCAGTGAGCAGGGAATGGAAAGAGGAAGCATCATTAACTAGATATGAATGGTAAGTCACCTGGCACATCCTATTCAAGAATCAATGATATTCCCGATACCACTGCAGTGTAGGAAGAGCTCACTCACCGAGATTAGCATAGTAGTAAGGAAAATCTCCCAGATATGAGGAATACTGTGGCAGTACAAATAACCCTCCAGGATGTTTGTTCCATATTAAGCTGTTACGTGATATGTGCTTAAATATTCTGTCCTGAATAATCTGGAAAACAAGAGAGGCAATGACTATTAACAGACTCTAATAGCCACTGGTAGAAGCTTCAGGGACACCAAATGACTGGAATCATCATTCAGTTTGCAGAAAGCTGAGTCACACAAATTCCGAGACATTCCTGCTTAATCTCTCTCAAAATGACCAGTATACTGCAATGCCACTCCAGCAGCTCAGGCTTTGTGCAGTAGGCTTCAGAGCACCTCATTACTCTCTGTGGATGTGGGGACCTTCAATTCACTGCCTTCTGTATTTAAAGTCAGTCGTTTCATCTATTAGAGTGAGTTAGTGGTAGTATGCCTGATTAGTGCATTGTCAGTTTTACTATCCAGAACTCACACAAGATAATTATTTTAGGATGGCATTACAAAGCGAGGTATTATTTTGAGATAACAAGAGCATTCAAAACCACAAAGACTTTCAGCAAATCAAGCTGCACTAATTATTCATTTTTGCTTATTATAAAGGGTTATTAGTATTCAGATACATCACTGATTCTACGTCTCAGTTCAGCAACAGCTCCTTGGCTGAAAAAGAAGATCTTTTAGCAACTCTGCTGTCTATCTTTGTGGAGGGCCACAAACACAGATTCCCAGACTTTTAAGGGCAGACCAGTTTGATAGGTCATCTACTTTATCATCTGGAATACCACAGACCACAAGAAAGATACACAGCCATAGAATTAATTTGTATTTGTAAAACTAATTGCAGCTACTTCAGATCAGTTGCCACTATGTAAGAACCAGTCTGGTTCTTACACCAACAAGAGCTTTCCCAAACTTGCTGCAAAGGCATAACAACATTCAGCAGTGAGAAGTTAAAACTAGACAAATTCAGCAGCCCAAGATGACACAATCTTCTAAGTACAATCTGCTGTTGGGCCACACTGCTGTTGGGTTCTTACAGATTTGTCTTCCTTGGAAACACGAGAGATTGGCAGGTCTGGCAACAGGATATTGGAAGGGGCTGGGGGATGCTGAAGGGAGAATCCTCTGCTAAGACAGCTAAGCGAGATTTCCTTGCCTCCTTCTGCAGCTCATCTTCTGGGATCTCCTAAGGAGATTTCATGGAATTGGTGGTTTATGCACTGCACAGGGCTCAAATGCCAGCAACATGTTGGTTCTCTTTGGCCTTTACCTGGGCTTATTGGGGTGAAACCCTGTGGCTCTGGAGCAAATCCGATCCCTAGGTCCATTCTGGCCTTACAGTCTATGACACTAAAGAAGGTCTATATCTACAGCATAGGAAAAACAAAAGCAAGCAAAAAGACCTCAAATAACAAAAGCCAAAGAAAAGCAGCTGCTCCAGTCTAAGCAATCTAGAAATTTCTGCAAGCAATTGAGTTCAAGGACATTTGGTGAGTACAGAACATGATCAAGCATCTCCCTGGAATTCTTGATTGCCATAACAAAAATAAAATAAAATAAATTCAAGCATTAGTTACCTTGTGCTAGACAATCCACTGCTGGTGGCCATGTAGGCACAGTTAACTCGGGGCAAATGTCAGGCGTTTGTATGCTTGTCTTGATTTTGCCTACAGTCAACTAGCATTACTAACATGCAGCAATTTGCTGACATGTCTAAGTTAATTTAACTTATTTTTGTGTGGGAATAACAGTCTTAATGACCATATTTCCATCACTGACAGGAGCGGATCTGGCTATTTGGAAAGTGAGGTGTATCAGTTGTCAGACCTCCTATGTGGTGGGAGCAGTGAGGGAGAAAAGAAATTGACTGCTGTTTCCCCATCTGCAAGTTATACCCCTGAACAAAGACAGAACCTAGAAAGCACTTATTTTCGAGTGTTTACCACGAAGCCTAAATACTGCAGCTCCTTCCTCCTCTTTTCTCAGAACAGGAGCATAATCAGATAAGGGAAGTCTGCGAATTTACACGGTCAGGAGGTTTTCACAGACGGCGGAGATTTCCATTGAGCTGGTAGCCAACAAGGCTGCAGGGGAAACACATGGCTCGCATTCAGCCCTGCCTCAGCGCACCCGGAGCGTGAGCAGCTCTAACGCTGAGCAGACCCTGCTGCCACGCAGGGTACGTGGCCCTCGGTGCACAGCACGCATACAAATCTCCCGGCCACGGGAGCTGACCTGCACCATACATCACGGCTCACCGACGGGGATTAATTTATCACACTCCTGGTCTACGTAAGAAATCTAGCTGTCTGCAGTGATAGAGGGGAGAAAAGGCAACTTGGCAGAAAGAGAGCAGAAGTGTATAAAAAAAAGATCACATGGGGGATCGATCAATTAGAATTCAGAGTGCACAGTATTACCCACGTTGCAGGGACAGACAGCAGCTATACAGTGTCTCCAGCGGTGAGGCATGACAGGAAGTTTAATAAGAGAAGGAAGGTGTTATGAACTCCATACAGAGCTCCCTTCTTAATTTTTTTTAAATTCATTAATAATCCAATATTTTTGTCTCCCTCACCTTCATATTTCCAAAAGTTCATATACCACCTTAATCATTGCCTCTTCCTAATATGCCTCAGCCAAGCACCACACACTTCTTGCATGCCCTCTGTGCTGTCCTCTCCCCTCCTCTCTCTTCCTGAGCAGAGCACTGAGCATGCTGCACAGGTACTTAGGTGTGTGTATCTGGGGCTTGTTTTCACGGAAGACCAAGCTGAAAAAGTGCAGATTCACTGGCACATGTGTATGGATGGTGCTGCTGCTAGAACAGACCCACATGAATGCCCATCTCATAACCCACACCATGTGAATGGCACCAGGCAGCTCCTCTGGACCTGCAGGAGGGCTTACTGGCCAAACACTTCTAACCTCCCATTTTGGGCTATGAGCTGTTTGGCTCAGGTTACTAAATGCTGTGAAAAGGTCAAGGACCTGAAGATGTCATCTCATGTTTCCACAGGTATCCAGGATACAAGGCAGATATCCTTGCGGACACCTGATCTGATGAAGGCTTTTGCTACACTGATAACCACATATCTGGATATTGGCACAGCATTGAAGCAAGCTGCAGGTTATCATCAGAGCACTCTAACACCCCAATATTGCAAGAGAAGATGGATAACATAAGCCCGAAAAAAAATATTCTTGCCAGGAATTTAAGACTTAGGTTTTAAAAAAGGCATATATTGCTTGCAGATTTCGGACAGCAAAAATCACTCTCTTAGCTGTTTACCCCTTTTCTAAAGAAAATTAACTCTGGACAATGTGAAATGAGTATCTGTTCATACAAACAAAATTCCTTGTAGCTTTCTTTACAAATTTTAAGAATCTTGAATAAAACAAAACAAAAACCTAAGGTTCTCAAGGCAAAACCACCCTTGCAAACAAATGGAAAATCCCAGAAAACAACTTCAACACCAAGTGTACCTTATTTGGTTCCATTAAATTAAACCTTGCAGGAAGATTTCTGTTTTTCTTTTCCTCTTTTTTTGCCTCCGAGCAGGAGCTCCAGCTTGTTGCATATCTAGCTGCTAGAGCTTTATTACAGGTGTTCCTGTCCCCTGAGCACCTATGTGGGTCAATGTTGTAGCTGGTCCAGGCAGACTTAAAATCACATCTGTGTGTACTGGAGCGTGATGTGATGGATACCAAGGCCATGGGGGCTGTCTCTTGGGATCAGCCCAGCACAAGGAGAGGGGCAGTGAGGAGAGCTGTGCAGCCTTCTCCTTTTAGCAATCCTTAGTGGGGTGTACAAAGGGAAGGGGCAGATGACGGACACTTGGTTGTCTCTAGGGGTACTTTAAGAGTGAATTAGACTCCAAGAGCTGTCATGTGGTCTTCCAGCTTTGCTAATCTGACCTTATTGTGGGCGGTGATCATTACCACTACTTCATCAGCACTCGTGGAGAGACTAAAGGTGAAGAGCTGTTTTCATTAGGCAGCATGGATGAAGCCATGGGGGGACAAGAACACCTATGCCATGGGCTCCATAAATGTTCCCTGGCTGATTTTCTAGCAGCACAGGAAAATCTAAATGACTGTCTTGTAGCAGCTGGAAGTGAGTCTGCCATGGGCAACCTCCACCGACAAAGCATGGGCAGCAGCCCTCCTTCACACTCCGCAAGGAAAAGGGGGACTTTACAACCCTGCACAAAGAGGGCTGCAAATGAAGAAGAATTAGCCTAAGATGAATACGCTGGCACCTACAAAGCAAGCCCCTTTCAGTGGTAACTGTGTGTAAAAAAATTTAGTGCAAAATTGCAAAACAATTAGAAGAGAAAACTGCTTTTGAAATTGTAGCCTGGGTCCTACTTCTAAAGAGCCTTTTATCTTTCCTGTGTCCCTTGAATTCAGAAAGGATTCTCTCCACATTCTAGATCATCTGTCTCCCTGTTTAATAGCAGTCTAATTATGATTATTTATTAATATTTTATAGAAACCCTTCCCTTATTCTGTGTGTGAAGATAAAACACAGTAACTTACCAGCCCCTATTTTCCTTCAGCCAGACTGACAGCCCCATCACAAGACATCAGTGGTCTATGAAATGGTCAAGAAGCTTCACAGCCTATTTTTTCTGGAATGAATTCTAGAAAGTTTTCTTTAAAAAACATATCTACTACCAATGACAAGGACAGTGATTCGTAAGCCATAAAGCCTTGTGAAGGCAAGATCACACATGACAACTTTTCGTTGTGTTAGACAGCTCCCATTCTTCACCATGTCAGCTCTCTAATGTGGATACCAACAACGAAGGAAGCATTTCCTTAGGGAAGAAAACTTAGCAAGACACTGAGTGTTTCCCCCAGTGACCAATTGCATGTCATGAAACCCAAGGTCTGATGCTGGCTGAGCACTGGAGCAGCCGGATGGCTAAGGAAACCTCGCTGCTCTGCACGATCCCAGACGGCTTTTACTCACCTCTAGTGTAGTCAATACAATCTTCTCAACTGAAGAAAAATAAGCCTCCCACAAGAACTGTGTCTGCTGTCTAAGTGCTAGGATTTTATCCTGATGGATAGACCTGATTGTAGAAGGAATCTGTAATACAAGATGTAATATAGTCAGAAGCTTCAGAAAACAACGCAGTCTCATCAAATTAATATGCTGCTGACAAGCCCTCTCCTCTATTAGCAAGCTGCACAGCTTCAGCGCTCCTATCCAACAGGATGTGTGTGCCAACAGTTAGAGCCCTGATGGAGATACAGATGAGACACAGCCCTTTACAACCTTTGCTATTGGCACACTAGAATATATGATTTTCTTTTTTTAATTTGCCTTCTCTCAGTTTTTGGTTGTTTCTATGGAAGCAAAAATTTCCTCTCCCCGTCACTCCGCAGCACCGCGCTGTGTCACAGTGAGCAGCTCCTCCATAAATCCCTCACACACAGCTTTTCATGGACTGGCAGTTCAGCAGACTGGAACCTGCAGGACTCTGGGTCCAACGATAATCCCCACTCTCAGAGTATATTAAAGGGATCTGGAATTGCATTTACACAGCATGGCAATACTAAGTGCCCTGAGGAAAACACAGCGACGTCTGAAGCAAGACTCCACTTTTTGGGAACCTGTGGATCGAATTGCATTTTACTCATTATTGTGGGAGGAAAGAGTAATGCCTCTCACAACACCTGGTATTCACAAGGGAAAACACTGCTTTCTTTTTCCCTTCTCCATTAAAGCAACATTTTAAGTTGCCTTACAAAGAAAACCCCATTTGTCCTGCTGCAGTGACTTGTGATTGAAAATCGGGACTGCTGGCTGGATCACAAAAGGGCTTCCCTTCTACCTCCATCCCCACATCCCTCTTCCACACTGGAGGGAAGCTAACAAGCATACATGCCACTGGTTAACTTCTTAGGACCTTGACCACGGCCTCCAGTACGCTACTTTGACAACGCAAATTGACATTATCAAGGGAATTTAACTGCAATTTGCTTCAATTACAAGGGCTACTCACAGCACTGGAAAGGCCTCTAAGATATTTTGCACATCTGTGCTCATTTCTTTCAGGAATGAGGAGCTGTGCCTTTGCACCTACTCTCTTTGTGATTTCGAATTAGGTCACTTTCAGACAGCCATTTTTCACAGAGCTTTCAGCTCAGTCGTGAGCTGCAGAAGTATATGCCTCGGCTGTGTGATGCTCTTTGCACATCCCAGCTCACTCTGAAATTTAACTGCATCCCAACACATCCACCCTTCCCTGGCCAAAAACACTTCGCTTATTCCTAGAACATTCTGAGAGGTGGAAATGATTGTTATTTGGTTTCATGTGCTCTTCAATCAAACAATTTCCTATTACACATTTAATTGGAGTTGTTAAGAATTTGCATGTAATGCATTTTCCACAAGAATCAGTATGTTTTTCGCTGCATTGCTTGCATTCAGGTCTAGACAGAGCATCCCAAAAGAGAGTGGGTCCACAGTGCAGTGTCAGATGCAATAATCTTGACTCTGCTAAAGACACAGTTATATATAGTAAGAAATTTGAGCTTCCAAGAAAGTAATGACTGTAGTCAAGAGGAATGACTGTAGTCAACTGAAGCCAAACCCAGGCTTTCGTACATGTTTTTTTAACCAACCACGTTGCTGTTGCAGAATGGTGTTTAACTGCACCTAATTTTATTCAGGGAGGGGAATATTCTTTGTCTTCATTACTTTTTCAGTAAATTCCAGTAAGTACTGGGTTAATGAACATAGTGGCTCTGGGCAGCCTGGTCTAGTGGTTGGCAACCCTGCCCGTGGCAGAGGGGTTGAATCGAGATGATCTTTGGGGTCCTTTTCAACCCAGGCCATTCTATGATTCTATGAGTCTGTGAGTCTATACTGGCTACCCACACATACATATTAATCACACCCATGATTACCAAAAACAATCATACAATTAAAGCCACTTCACAGGTGCAATACAGCACCTCTTTCTAAAAACTTAAAACATTCAATCGCATTATTCATAGCCTCACATGTGCATAAATACAGGTGAGAGCAAGAGAAGAAATCGATATCCATTCACCACCATACCC
The DNA here is from genome assembly GCF_019238085.1 of Lagopus leucura. Taxonomy (NCBI): domain Eukaryota; kingdom Metazoa; phylum Chordata; class Aves; order Galliformes; family Phasianidae; genus Lagopus; species Lagopus leucura. The sequence continues at coordinate 77,483,236 of NW_024962263.1, forward strand.
CTGAATGTGAAGGCCACTGTGCCTAAGAAGGGCACTGCAAGAAGTCAGGGTTTCACAGACCAGCCTATGCTTGCAGTCGGGCAATGCCAGTGCCAAGGTTAAAAAAAAGCCTTGGTGCCCACTTTCTTGCAACAGCTGGAAAGGAAAATCTGAGCTCCCATTTTAACTGCATTTGCTTATTAGTTATTAATCTACTTGTCCAGATAGACAGGTGGGGAAAATGATGTATTAATACTAATCTGGCAGGATTACACTGGAATTACTAGAACTGGATGACGTCTTAATAAAAGGTCATTTCAGTAGTAAGTCGGGGGAAGGGAACAACCACCTTGCAAAAATAAATGCAGAAAGGCTGGATTAAATTCTCCTAGTGCTATGATGAGGAGAATATGCAAATAAAAACATCCGAGCTGCTCTAAAACAGGAAATGAAAAACTGTAACATAACAAAAACATTTCCCAGAGCAGACATTCAGGCCCTCTGCCAGCTCTTAAAAACAGTGTTAATAATGGTGCAGTAGCTGTTCAATATGGAAGCAGCTGTGAGGAGAGTGAATGGCATGTTACCGGAAAGCATGAAGATCAGCAAATTATTATCATTTAAAGAGAGAAATAATTTTGCTCAGAAAAAAAAACACTGTCCACTGAAGCAAAATCCAAACATCTCTCTCTGGGTTGCAGTTTGTGTCTCATTATCGACAACAGGCAGTCCTTCACAAGGCTTGCTAGGCCAGCTCTTTACAAATATTTACATCTTCAGACAAGTAAGTAGGCATCTAATGAGATTTTTAAAGGTACTTCAATTTCTGGGTGACAACCCCCCTGCACCTCTGAACACTCCTCTCCACAGATGGAAACAGCTCACCACTCCGGAAATGAATTAATAATAACAGAACCCTTCTTCCCATGGGACAAGCCAGCGTGCGCTATTGCGCTATGTGCTCTGCAAACAGCACACTCTACCCCAAAGCTGCAAAATCCACGTTTTGGAAAAAGAGTTCTAAATGTTGTCTTGTCCTCATTAATACATTTTCAAGAGGTCAGGAAGAACATCAGTGCTACTGATGCAGAATGACTACATACGAGACGCACAGTGGCTACTGCAGATCTCGTAGGTCTCAGCTTTGGGCTGAGCAATGGTGTTCCAACAAACGCTGCTGTGAGGAAAGCATTTTTTCAAGAACTTTTCCAAATATCAACTTCTCAACATTCTTTAAAAATCTATAAAGAATTTTGAAAGACTACAGTGTCCACCAGGGAAACAGAAACAAACACCTAGTAGATTTAAAGACAAAAGCAGATGCTGAAGGTAACAGGGCATTTCTAGTTTCTCAGCTCACTTCTATTCCATGATCTTGGGGAGATTAACAATGAAGGATGTGAGCACTGCTTCAGAAAGAAGTGCTGCATGTTCCGGACGTCAAAAAGACTCAGGATCTCCTTCCCACAAAACTGTCAGGTATTAACTCTGGCCTGAGAGACGGCTTTGCTCAGGAGGCCTTCAGGCCTGCCAGCCATTCCCGCAGCACTGGCGGAGCCCCGAGGTCCAGCTCTTTCTGAAGGAGAGCAGGAACTGCCTTCAGCTTCTTCTCCTTCCCCACAGTTCCAGTTCCAGACAGCCCTGCTTGGGAGAGGCATCCACCAGAGAAAATGTCAAGCTCTTAGGCAAAATAAAAAAGCCTCCTGCGTTCAAGCATGTGGCCTACTGGCTGCATGACCTTCAGGTCAGAATACGAATGATGTCATATTAAATGAGTTCATCGCTGGCGTGACACAGACAGTCCCTTCATGATAAAAATTCTTTTACAGCTCTGACCTTTTGGATTCATCTTCCTTGTCCGTTTAGGCGGCAGCAGACAACAATCAACTCATCTGCTGATGGTCGCCGTCTTTTTCTTACCTGTAATAGCAACCTCTCATCCCCGATGACGGCAGCCTGCTTCCAATCAATCACTTCTGAGAATGGCAGTTCCCATCCATTGCTGAGCATCACGGGCACACAGGCAGCCTGCACAGAACCACTGCACTTGTTAGCAGGTGTAACCCAGCCCAGCCAACAATTAGCACAAGCCCAAGTGCAATTACTGTTTTCTTCATGGTTTCTTCCCAACACTCATGCAAGGTTGTCAGAAGGCAAGGCAACAAGGTGAAGAAATCAGATCATATCCCACATTCCCATGTTTTTCCTTTTTGGGATTATTCAAGTTAAGCAAAAGTGGAGCTGGCATGTAGAGTGTGATTTTGAAATGCGGTGCTTATGCTAACAGCTGAGGGCAAAGCTGTTAAAATTCTGCAAACATAACCCCAGAGGATTTAATACAAACCAACAGCCTTCAATGGCTTTGTGAAGAATTCAGCAGGGACCTAGCTCCCTCAAGTTTCATAATACCTTGTGAGACAGCCCTACAGAAAGTACACATAATACGCAGGTCACTCCGAAAGTAATGCCTCCTGTATATTTCCATGAAAACTACAGCAGATACAGAGAACATAGTAACACTACTTGATAGAACAAATTCTCAGCTACAAGACACTATTTTTCAACAAGATCACCACCATTAGCTATGCATTTTTGCCAGCGATGAACAAGAGCCTGCATGCCACGCTTCTAGAAATCTACACCAGTGGAAGTGACCCACTGTCACTGTCAGCACTGCTGGAATGCACCAGCCACTGCCCCCCTGCGCTCACATCCACTGTTTGGTCTCCATAAATGTTCAGCAAGTGTCGACGAATGTCACTGGGTGCCATTTTTTCCACATGGAAGAATTCAATTCCACCCCTTCGCTTCATATGCATTTCCATGTCAGATGCCATTTTGTCAAACTGCCCCTCAGCTGTCATCTGTCACACGGTAACAACATGTAACTGAGTACAGGCAGGAAGGTTCGCACTCTACTGCTATACCACCACCATTTGCCTCTGACGTCAGGGGCCAACATCATAGGATAGGAGGCATTGCTTTTGGAGCATCCCTTGTATGTAATTCCTGAGCACTTCTTCCATCTAGGAGGAGCGAATTCCCCATCCTGCTTGATAACAGCTCTCTGAACAGAAGTGACTGCACAAACACAGCTCATCTTTCATTATCTGCCTATAAAAACAATAATTGCTTTTGGTCTTAAAACAAACAAAAAGCATGTAAGTTTAGTATTTATTTCTAATCAGTATGGTTTATCTAAATTACTTTATCTTTTATGAGTTGTGTAAAGTCCTCTACACTGAGAGCAAGTTTGCAAATATTTGGTAAATAGCGCCATGTGTCCATAAATAAACGATCACTACGACATTCCCTATAGCTGGATGACAATGTAAGATCCCAGCCAAAAGCCTGCTGAAGTGATGGAACAACCTGTTACTGGAGGATCTGCATTAGCCTGTGCTTTGGTTCATTTTCTTTGGATAAAGCCAAGATTGTGAGCTCTGAATATGGTCCATACTGAGGTCTGTCCCCCTGTACCTTCTGAAGAATGGCATAAAGGGCAACTTCACAGGCTGCTGTACCTTCCTTTTTAACATACATAGAGGATCTTAGACTAGCCGCATATCTGCATTACAGCAGTGCTTACAATGTGTAAAGAACTGTTATCTTCTGTGAGGAAACGACATTAGTGCATGAAAAAAAGCCAACCAGAAAACACTTAGCAATGTGTTTTCATGTTTAAAACATTTCACTAATGTGGATTATGTTTTTTAACATGCCCTGGAGCCAGACAGAAATTGGGAATTCATCATAATCAGTGTATACTGCTGCTACTCTGGCAGGAAAATCCTCAGTGCCTGCATTTTATCTTGGCCGATCTGAAGCCTCCAAGTTCTGAACAGCGAGGTATGCTCTCTGCTTTCTTCTCTTGAGAAGATTTATCTAACAAGAGCTGCATGACTTGTGGCCCACTCAAGAAAAACGCTAAGCAGCGTTTTTCAGAAGTTTCTGAAGCCACTTGTCATCCCAAAGAAACCAATCTGACTGCTCTCACCAAAGAGGCTGGAGACAGAACAGCACTTTGAGAGCTCCCTACCTCCCCTATGAAGACAGGCTGAGGGAGCTGGGCTTGTTCAAACTGGAGAAGAGAAAGCTGTGGGGTAACCCCACTGCAGCCTTCCAGTACCTAAAGAGAGCCTACAAACAGGGTACTCAACTTTTTACTTGGGTAGACAGTGATAGGATAAGGGAGAATGGTTTTAAACTGAAGGAGGAAGGTTTAGACTTGATATCAGGGGGAAGTTATTCACAGAGAGAGCTGTAAGGCGCTGGAACAGGCTGCCCAGACAAGCTTTGGATGCCCTGTCCCTGGAAGTGTTCAAGACCAGGTTGGATGGGGCCTAGGGCAACCTGGTTTAGTACCAGATCTGGAGGTTGATGGCCCTGCCTGTGGCAGGGGTAATCTTTGAGGTCCCCTCCAACCCATGCCATTCTATGATCCTATGATTCTGTGAGGGCTATTTAACTTCACCTGAGTAGAGCAAAGAGGAAAATGACAGTCCTGGATCTCTTGTAGGTTAGCATGTGTTGATTCGTAGACTAAATGTAAGTGTTCAGTGCTTTCAAGATGCTCTAGGATATCCAAGACACTCACCCAAGGTTGGCAGACATGAAAACACCTAATGGGAGATCTGAATCCTTCAGGAGAAGCAGCAGAAGTCAAAAGGGTGCTGCTGGGCTTCAAATATAACATCATACACCTACACTTCGGTACCTGAACGCTGCTCTTCATTATGATAAACAGTAATCTGTGATAGCAACTGGAATGCTTTGTGGTTAATGAACAGGTCTGTTGTGATAGGACAAGGGGAGATGGTTTTAAGCTAAAAGAAGGGAGATTAAGCTGGATATAAGGACAAAGTTTTTTACAGTAATAGTGGTGAAGCACTGGAACAGCTTGCCCGGAGATGTGGCAGATGCCCCATCCCTGCAGACATTCAAGGTCAGGTAGGATGGGGCTCTGAGCACCCTGCTCTAGCTGTAGATGTCCCTGTTCATTGCAGGGGAGGTGGACTAGATGGCCTTTTAGCGTGCCTTCCAACTCAAACGATTCTAGGAGTCTATGATTCTAAGAGAACTGTTGTGATGCTATCCACTAATAGCTCTATTGCCAACTCCAGGACACTTCTCAAATGGCAAAACAGTGCCTAAAGCCAGGATCCTCTACAGTGTCCTCATCTGCCTCCTCTCTGACATCAAGAAATGCCCCAGCCTTCCGCTAGCAAAAAGTGCCTTTCACTCTGGCTCCTACAAGCAGGAAATACAGATGCAAATCCCAGAGGGGCGCTGCAGCATCTGTACAATTGACGAAGCTTAGGACCCCAGGGATGAGCTGATGCTTGCAAAAAAAAAAGTCACACTGTCTGCATCCAGCGTAGGTCAGTGTCAGTCAGCCTGGAGACAGAAACCTGATCATCACACTGCTGAACCTGGTTGCCACAGAGACTCAAAGAGCCTCACTGCATTGCCCTCTTCTGCTGGTCAACAGTAAAAAAGGAAGACTATGAACCAAAAATGCTTTTAGAAGGTGAAAAGGATTTGGGTGCTGTCCAAAACATGCTGCAAACTCCCCAAGATCAGTCTACATCCATCTCTTCATGATGATTCCATCTGGAGCTCTACAACCTCCAGACCACCTTCAGAATGCTCAGCAAGCAGCAATGAAAGCCGATGCAGGAGCAAGTCTGTTTTGGCTAAGTGACAAAGAAGAGCTATTTTACTACCCCAAGGCTTATTTGCAGAGGTCACTGTCCCCATGGGAAGTCTCACAGCTTTATAAAATACGGCTCTAAGCTGGTCCAACCTTTCAGCTTCGCCATATTCAGGGAAACCTTTTTCCTGGAGGTAATGCAATTCAACCTTCAGATGAACGCTGTGCTCAGCCCCTCCTGGGAAGAAGCTGCCAATTGCTCCAGAAGTATGAATAGAGTCTTTCGCAAAGTGGATTACTGTCCATGAGGGAAATGAAAGACATTTCCCTCCTCCCCACCCCCTGCGATTGCATGTCAAATTGCAGCCAGCGAAACCAATGCTTTATGCTGTAGCTCTTACCTGCAAGGCTTCTAGAAACCTGAAAGAGCCAAGCCTGCGGCCACGGGGAACCAGACAGAAAGTGGCATTGTGCAGCATTTCACGGTAATCATACCTAACAAGAACAGGAGAGAAAAGAGAAAATTGAATTAGCGGTGAGTCCTAGAGTAACTGGGCATGAAAATGCAAACAGCTGTTGAGGCACATCTGGATAAAATCATCTCTGCCCCAGGAGCCCACCTCCAGGTTAACTAGCTCCCTGCGTGCATGCGTGCACACACATGTGACCTTCTCACTCACTCTTCTCAGCCTCAAGGAGCAGCCACCATGGGAGAACACTACAGAGCAGTAGGGACACAGAACCAAGGAAACAATCTTGCTTGTGGAAAAATTACGCAGTATCTACGTATGTAGGTGTGCATGAATTCTAACAATAAACTTGAATTAAAAGCATTAACACCAAAGACATTGTCACAGCACCCCTGTGAACCTGATTTCTATCCAGACTTAGTCAAAGTCATGCACAACTGTGTTCGTTCCTGCATAGTAAGTTTGTGCAAAGCAAAAAATACTCAAACTCTGCCATACAAATCTTCCTTATCAACCAGGCACTAAAAGAGGGGGAGTGTTACAATGACTCTCTTGGTGGTTATTGTAAAGGGTGGTGGAGGAGGAGGGATAAACTGCTTCAGCAGCCAAATTTTGGCAATTAACCATGGCTGCAATGACCCCTGCTCCTCTGAACTAGAACTTTAAGATTCTTCTGTTTATTTTCCCGACTCCATCAATCACTTCAAAACCATTTACCAAAAACACCCATCAAATCCTAACAGTTTCCATCCAGTTATTAGCTAATTGTACTTCTGGCAAACCTGAAGAACTGCAAATGGCATTGACCTTGCTGGAATGCCCAGTTCGAGAAAAAAGGATCAGGACTAAATAACCTTTCCTCCTAAAGGGTTTCCTAGACTCCGGAGACAGATGTGATTTTGGCAGTAACTTGTGGCACTGACATTTCCTAACAGTAACAATCTAATTTAACCATAGTCTGCAGGCACAGCAAGTTTTTTGGATTTGTGTGTAAGTGTGTTTATATATATATATATATGTATGTATGTATCTATCTATCTCTATATGATTATACTTATATATAAAAAACCCCAGATCTATGTTAGTATTCTCACCCAGGCCAGACAGATGGGAGTAAGCCAATTTTCAATTATAAGCCCCGTCTTTAAGAAGAGACATCTTGCAAAGGCCCATTTGCTTAAACAAGCGTGTACAGCTAATTTGCACAAGAAAAGGTCACTGTGAATGGATTAAGATTATCTCCACTGAGAGTAAAATAAAAACCCTCGTTGCATTAATTAAAACTACAAAACAGACTTCAAAGTACATTCTTTAAAATCGTATCTCAACTTTGGTTAAAACACATATATACACATCCCATGCGAGTGGCATGGAATCATTTCTCAGTGTGCCACATTGACAATCACCCACGTCCCAGCTCGACAGTCAGCAGTTACATAGCACATAGGGGAAAAAAAATAAATGCCATCTTAAAGAATTCATTTTCACATTGTAGGTCTGAGGCTCATTGCTTTCACTGTATTGTATGACAGTAAATTTTAATAAACACCTAAAATAGAATACCCCCGGGGCAGGAATACACCAGTCACAGGGCTTATTCTTGGTGTATTCTAATGATAGCTATCATTAGCAAGCTAAAAATGTAAAATCCTGATAATATCCCGGAATGCAATAATATCCACAAAACGTCGGTGGCAGAATCAGAGCACAAAGGAAAGCAGAGAAAGAGGCCAGTGGAAGAGAGACCTCCATATGTCAGTGACGTTGTGTACTGGGCCCTCTTTCTTTCAGATCTGATTTGCTGATGTTAGGACAGATTTTTGAAAGAAAATAAAAGGATTTTGTTGACCATTTCCCACCTGAAAACCAGTTAGCATCTTGCTCTCGTTTGTGCTTTTTAAAGCTGAACCTGTGATTTATTGCCTAGCTCTGGAATAGCATGGTTCATGGTCATCAAGCAATTTATCTACATCATGCATACAGAGAGAGAGCGCCTCATCCTAACCTTGATGTATGGGCACAAAATTTCCACTCACTTCGGGGAGAACCTGCAAATATAACACAAGCAGACCCAGAGTAAAGCAATATCCATCATAAGATGCTGCAGCTCATGCACTGCACCAGGCATCTTCCTCATGGACAAATTTCTCCGCAGTTTCAACCTAAGTGTTTTAAGGTCACTCAACACCACCTCAAAGTGCAGTACAGAAGGACTCATTTCTGATCCCCCTTGGCAAACAGCTATTTCTTTGAAATTCTTAAAATGAGCATGCTAATTTTACTGCTGCTGATTCGTGGGCAGCATGCAAAGCTGACCTAACTGACTGGCAGCGGATAGCCCTGCATGCTTAAGTACAGACTCAGAGAAGACACTGCCTACAAAAGCATCACGCGGGGAAGGATCCTACAGACCATGTGGCAGACATGCAGCTCCAGGGCAACTGCAAAGCAGAGCTGGAGGCATCTGGCACAGAAGGCCGATGGAAACAAAATCAGCAGTAGCAGGAAGTATAAAGGATCGAGGACAGAAGGGGCTGACATGTCTATGTGCTACTGCAGGGCAGCACGATGCTCCTTCCTTCGGGGCTGCTCTGGTCCCACTGTTGATAGCATCACACCTGCTATGGGCTTGCTTTCACCTCCATTTCAGTGACTGACCCAGCGAGACCTCCGGGAGGCAATGAGCTCCTGGCAGGGGGCTTAAGAAGCACAGAAAACATCCAAGGTTTAAGGAGGCTCTTCCAGAGCCTTCTTTTCTTCTCTCCAGTTCTGTTCCCAGAACCACTCACCCCCATCAGCTGGCAACACTTGAGGGCCACAGGGAGGTTTGACTGCACTACCACGGATCCTCCCAGGCCACAGCTTGTGGCTCCTGTGGATGGCACCACACAACCACAGGCCCCACTGGCACCTGGCAATGGGTCTGGGGCCCACGCACACCTGAGAAATGGGATCACCAACAGGGCATTTATTTCCAGAAATCTCCCGGTTTCTTGCCTTGAGGACAGTGCTGGCAGTGGCCACACTTACTGCTCCAGCACCACCCATGTCTGCGCTGCGGTGGCATTCTGTGCCCATGTGGGGGATGGCTCACACGGGGCCCTAGCTGCATCATTCAAACACGTTACAATCCAAAACATACTTGCTTTTAAAATAAAAGTTATGGTTTTAAAACTAAAATAGCTGCAGAACTAACCCAAAGCTCACATCCCTCTGTAAGGATCAGCACTGTGCTTTATTAACTTTCAGGCTTCCTTCCACAATGATTAAGCGCACCATGCTCACAGCTAGTACTTTTTTAGGCAGCATAAACAAATAGCTCTATTTGTAATCAATCCTAATGTATTCACACTTTAATTGAAAATCCCCTCCCTGCTCCCACCCATAGCTGGGAAAACGCGGACGGCCCCATCTATCACGCAGGTGTGAACACTGCAATGCCACGTGGGCCGTTAGCAGACAGGCAAAATGCCGCCCAGCAAACCCTCCTGCAATGCTCGCTCCTCGACCTGCTGCTTTTCCTTTCGGATGGGCCGACCCCATCCGTCAGCATGCGGTCAGGCTGCCTGGGATTCCCGCTTCCCACCATGCCGAGGAGCACAGCCGGCGGCTCCGCGGTGACTCAGCCATGCCACGCATTCCTCCGCGCAGCTTGAGCATTTCCCCATGTCACTGAGCTCCCACAAGCTACCCTGGGAAACATTCGCACGATCAGTTTTAATAGAAACAGCTTTTTCTTTCTCAAAGAAACATCGTCATCACCACTGAGTGAAAAGAGGGCTAAAAAGGCAGCAGGCCGTTAAGACCAGCACACGTGCCCGGCTGCTCAGACATAACAGCTATTATCTATCGTACTCCACAAAGCAGCGTACGTCTTTCCTGACTCAATCCTCTGAATATGGAACATATTCATATGGGACACCACCGGCAGGAAAACCTGAAGGACAGATGTGTGTTGGCTCTTCCAGCAGCCAGGCCAGGCCCTGGAATGCCACCACCAGCATCCCTGCTGCCTCCTGCCCCTCTTGTGACAAGAGCATGTGCTGCAAGCCAGCCCTGTGGTACCTCCATCAGAAGTCAGAGGGAGGAGAATACAGCAGCAGAAACTGAAACAAATACAATGGCCTCAGCCCAGCAGCATCTATTTTAACAGTGCCACATGTAATCCATCTTTTGGAAGATGCTGGAGCTCATCTTGGCAAAGAGTATCAGTGCATACCACTATAGATGTCAGATGGGACTAGAGATTCTTCTTTTCCTTCCTGAGCCAAAAATTGCTATGGCACTTCACCAAGTATGTTCAGGGCTCCCTCCCCAAATCTGTGAACCCACAGACACACAATGCATCTTCCAAAAGAATCTAGACCAGCACAAGTGCTATGACAAAGCCAGATACGAAACACTCATAACACAAGGCTAAATGGCAGAGCATTCTCTAGTTTTCCAATATATTAAGTTTCAGCCATTAACCAATTGGCCAGTTTTCCGTGGGTGAATTCTTAATGCAGATGGTTCCGAACTATTGGCTGGAGAGGCTGAAAAGAAACCCGCTCTGTCACACGGGGAGTCTTGTTGCTTGGTTTCCATTAAGGCATGTTGGCTTTAAAATATACTGTCAAGTAAAACTTGGCATTGGAAACAACAAGTGAGTAACTGTCTTTGTAGGAAACCTGACAACTCAGCTGTGTGTCAGACAGATAGCTGCCTGACTCGGAGCTCCAGAGCCTCGCACACCCTGCCTGGAAGGGTGCCGTCGCCATGATCTGCTTGCTTTGGGATTTACAGCCGCACGATGCTTTCAGGTGATCTTGCTGCTGGTTAACAGGCTACTGGCTGACAGTTCATTTCCCTCTCTGCAAGGACTGGTTCTGGAATCAGAAAGTTTGGAGGCGCAAAAACATAATTGGAAAACTTTTTTTTTTTTTTTCCTGCTTAAAGGGCTAATTGATTTCACAGGTGTTTAATTATCATTTGCTGTGAGATAATACCTTGTAGTGCCATAAAAAATGGATTTAATTTTCGAGTGCTTGCAAAACCATTGCCAAAGCCAAGTTAGAGCTAAAGCTAGATAATTATTCTATAAATCAAACACACTGCCTCCTTTCTTTGAAATTTTTAATACTTGGCTATAATGATATCTGACGACCTTGAAACTAACATAAAAAGGATTTTCTTGCCAAGTGCTGACAGGCAGCCATTGGAGTACTTCTTTCAGCCTGGCTCATTACCGCAGATGCAGCCAGCCATGTTGCCCTGGCTGCTGAAGGGATGCTACAGTCAAAGAATAGTGACAGTGTGCACGAGCAGTGCTCTCGATGCACAGGTAATGGCTGAGTCCAATTATGAGCACTGAGACTGAAAATGCTGCAATATTCACAAAACTGCTGCAGAACTCTGCTAGACACAGGAACGGACACATAACTTTGCAAACACTCAGCAACCTGTGTCAAGGCACAAATATTTTCTCCTTTCTATGCAAGGAACTGTGCCAGCATCTCCTTTAGTTCAGAAGGCTGGATTAACCAAGAACAGGCAAGCATAGCTTAATGTAATGACAAGGGAGCTTTGTTGCAGTTAGGATGGACAGTAGCCATTGAAATCTAAATCATCTTTAAAGTCTTCAATAGCATCACAGTTGTATTCAGCTCACTTTCATGTTCTGCACAGAAACACTCAGATCCACGAGGTGTTAACATCGATGTACAACCTAACAAACACAAAGCATTTTAACGATTTTTTACCATGAGACACTTCATCTAAATATATATGCAGGAGGCACTGTAAATCTCTATAGCTCGTGCAAAGCATGCACAAGGTTCAGCCTGCCAAAGCTGGCCCACTCGCTGGCAGTGCAGGGCTTACACCACCTGAGGCAAAGCAGTGTTATGTAGGGGTACATGTTTTCTCACCAACATCACTTTGTGTTTAAGGATAATCGCTTACTTAACAAATGGCCCAGTTGTGTCCATAGCCTCTCAGACCCCGATCCTGGGCAGCTTGATCTAGTGGGAAGTGTCCTGCCCCACAGCAGCAGCTCAGAACTATGGTATTTAGGAGGTTCCTTCCAACCCAAACCATTCTTCGACTCTAAACTGCTGGACAAGGTGAAGACAAGTCCAACCTGCCCATATCCTCTGTCTCTTCAGGTGACATCAGGAAGGCAGATTCCTTTTGACAGAACTCCTTTAACATTAAACTACACTTTGTTTCATTATGTGCCTCTACCTTGCCGTTTCTCTGGAGATCACAAAGCCCTTTTTGAATATTTGAATATAAAGCACGTCATCATGTTGGTGGGAGAACAAAGCCACGCTTCCATCCCACTGACAGGGAACCTGGCAAAGAGCAGTGGCACAGGCATATGCACTGTGGGAAGAGATCAGACATTTCTTAACCTTAACCTTGGCTTCAGGTGAGGCTTCTGCTAAGCCATCCCCAGCATTTAGTGCAGAAAAATGCAGAATTGAGTTGAAAGTAATACGTAACTTCTGACAATGCTTTGAACAGAGAGATCATTTTTAAAATTAGGGATATCACATTCTCTTCCACAGTGAATTTATTAGGCTTCAGCCTTCTACCAGTGAAATGGGCATCAAACACTCACCCTAAATAGTCCCAGCTGGGCCAATACCTGACCTCAAATGCTCTGGCATTCCAGTCACTTGGCACTGCAAAGCCAGTTTTCTAATTGATTTCTCCTCTAACTTAAAAAGAAACAAAAAAAAAAAAAAAAAAAAAAGGAAGAAGAAAAAAAGCCTACTACTGGCATTGTATTTATTAACGCATCGGTTTGGATTAAAGACCCAAACAAAGAAAAATTCATCCCGCATTTTCGGAACAAAGAAACAAATTTTCGCTCATCTGCCACTCAGTGTAATTTTGAGATTAGTGGACATACCTGCGAGCTTCCAGGCACAGAGAAAAGAAAGGCGCATTGTGAGACCTCTCACCCGCCAACACCTGCAGGCTCCATAGCCAACCATTCCCTGCTGCCTGTCAAAAGAAAGGCTCCAAATCTTTCTTAATTATTTTTAAATAGCTCTTTATTGAAAACTTGCAGTAAAAAAATGCTAAAGAGAATCAGTTTTCTAGAGTTTCATTCTTGAGTATCTTGGGTTACTGAGCGTTTTAACTAACTTAGAAATGGCTGAACAGACTGAAAAGCCCTGCATAGATAAACATGGATAAAATCAGTGCTCAGCACCCATTTACGCCACAGTCCAACAACCGGACCCAGCAGTCTCGTGACTCTGGCGTGAAGAGCACCTCTGTCCAGCTCCTGTAGGATTTGGACACGACCAGCAGGATAGCAGAGTACAAACTGCTGAGGACTGAACTAGAAGGGGCTACCGTTTCTATTCTCGCTTTGAATGTCTGGCTGAGCCCTTTACCAAACGATTTAAAATAGTCTGCATGAAGCTTATCATTTCCTATTCAGCTCCACAGATTTTCCCATTATGGCTATCGAGCTCCTAAGTGGCTTGTTGGCATCTTTAAAAGTTATAGTCCTCTAGATGCAGCATCTAAAAATGGAAAGCAAAGATGATGTGTAATACTGGCTCTAATTATGCAGGATTTCATTTCTATGAATGACTAGATTTATTTCCAAAAAAAAAAAAAGAGAGAGGAACTCTACACAGGAACTGCTGGCAGAGCCCCACGTTGTCTAGGAACACTGACCCAAAATGTGACCATGCTTGGAAGAAGAAAAATTAGTTCAGCAAATCCATGGAACAGCTTTGAAGTGAAGTTATTTTTACTCAGTCAGCTGCAGCTTAGTCTCCACGAGGGGTAACACCACAACACGTCCAGATTCATCATCATTTAGGTTTATTAGTTCTCATTCTTGCCTTTACCTCAAGGTCTCAGATTTTTATAAATGAGGCAAAAATACCTCAAAAATCGGATTAGGTCTTTAACTAGGAACAAAAAGGAAACTCTAATTCCATGCAATTAAATTTTGCAACACTGAAATTTAGGATAAAATCCCAGCTCTGTTACAGCCCACGGGGGTTTCCAGCAATGGACAGCAGGCCCTGATCTCCTGAACTCAGTGATCAACAACTTCTGCAATAAATCTGTACAGGAGTGCAAACCGCAGAAGGGCAGTAAAGTCAGCAGATTTATTTTTTATTGCAGTCAACAGAGACTACTAAAATAATTTTCATTTTCTAGCAGAGAGAAAGCAGGAAGAGAAATACAAATGCACTGACAGTTGTTTTTCAGTGATGCCTTCCATTCCTGTCCCTGGCACCATTAACACAGAGCTAAATTGGGCCATGCTAAGAACCAGGGCCGTGCTCCTCAGTGGAGCCACAATCTGATCTGTTGCTCAGCAGACCCATTCCTCCCCTGTGCTCTCATTTCTGCTGCCTTAGTCAATCAAAAGGTAAGTTTTCTACTATTTGCTCTACTTGGCAAAAAAGGCATCTAGGAGATGAACACAATCGCTTTGCATCTCTGTATCATCAGGTCCCCTTTGGAGAAGGACTCTTCTCTCCCTCCTGAGCCAGAGTCAAGCACAATCTGCACCTAATTCAGTGCACCTGGAGAACTGCAGATGGCTTCTGTTAGGCTGTTTTGACTTCTCATTGGGCTGTTTATGCAACCTCAGTGGTCCTCAATTGACATTATACCAGATCAGGGCAACTTTATTCCAGTTAGCACAGTTGAAGAGGGTCTCACTCACACTCCTAATGGTGACACATGGGATTTTAAGGCCCCAGCTTGGGCACTCAAGATCACTGTCTGAAAATGCCGCATGCGCATGCAAGCACACTTACAGGTGCATACTTCTACGGTGGATTTTCAGCTGGAAACCAGCAATGTACATGCTTATTCTTCTTCTCCTGCCTGACCCTGACCTGACACAAAAATCTCTTATTACCCCACCTATTACTTTTCAAAATTTCTTTTTCGAAACACAGGTACCACAAGTAGAGTTAGGAGGACAACCAACTAAAAATCCTGGAAAACTTGCTTTGAAGGAGAGAGAGGGATGTCTTTTTTAAAAAGCAGTCCACAGAAGCATGTGCCAAGCACTGTCTAAACTGGATGACTGCCCAGTTCTGTGTACTGCTTTCCATTTGCCTTGTAGAGCCCCTGGGAGGCCACATACCTGCTCACAGTGAATACCTGGATGCTGACATCTGCATCCCTAGTGCATCAGTGCAGTGTGAGCCAGCTGAATTTGCCTAGACGCAGCCCATGTTTCTAACTCCACACTGATGCCTGCTACTGTGCTCAGCCCCCAGAACTGTGCCGGATCATCTGCTTAAGGTTTTAGCATTCCTGCCGCACTGGGCAGTGTATGCCTGAACATGCTATGTCTGTTTGCAAGCTAATACATTATTTATACAAACTATTCAGGCATAGCTGCAAAGATATGAAACATTTATCAACAAAGGGACTAGTTTGTCATTTTAAAATAATTATGCTTCTTTAAAGAAAGCAACAAATTCAGTTGCCCCAGAATTATTTATTAGATTGCACAGACATGAAAGGACTCCCTTTCAAAGGGAGGAGTCTCTACCCCAAATAAAGCTTTAATTGAAGCTGGGATACAGCCAGGCACCTACACCAGCCCTGCTGGGATGCATGCGGTGCAGGCCCAGCACCGCCTGGCCAAACTCCTTAGCTCTCTGTATGCTCCCTGCACCGCACTGCCTCTTTATTCCTCCTCAAGCACACCAGTCACAAGGACAAATGGAAGCAGAAAGGCATCGGTGTGGAAGCGCACAAGTCAGAGGGACCTGTGCTCTGGTGCGCTTTGTGGCTTGCCAAGGAAAACATGATAGTCCAGACAAAAAGGCTTAGGATGGGATGCCAGCAGTGATCAGATTAGTCCAAGGAATGACATCTCTTCGGCCAAGAGCTAACAGCTAGCAGATGGAAGAAAATACTTGCCCTCACGATGCTGACTATAGCAGAGGCCAAGCGATGTCACGCAACTTCTTTTCTATACAGGTGTGTTAATTCTGATATTAATTTTAAGATCTGTAATATGAACCTATTTCCTTTTTTTTGAACCTTCCAGAGATAAGCACAGAGTAGGAACAAAGATAAGCACGAAGGAGGCTTTTACACTGGGGTAATGTTGGGTTACTACCTCTTGTAAGCAGTACCTGTGGCACCCCACTCTGGCTGCTGAGCAAGGCTGCCAATTCCCTGCTGAGTCTGGGCGCTGTGTGCCGTGTCCCCAAGGGGACAGGGGAGCCTGCCAGCTCACTCTGCAAACTTCCTGGCAGCTGCTCTCCCTCAGCTCCCTCTCGCAGACTCCAGATGGTTTTTGATACAGGAGCCTTCCTCCAGCAGTGCTGGGCAAGTCAGGAATTTATGCCAACATCAGAGGCTAAAAATGTGCTGATCTGGAGCAGCAGTTTTTAGGCATCCTCAAGAAGTGCGGACAGACATCTTGTATATAGTTAAAGGGACAATAAAATGCAGTAAACCAAAATGCTCTGTAGTGCTTGGCATCTGAAGCAAGGCATTCTACTTCAGAAAGCAGCAATTCTGAAAAGGATTACAGGGTCACAAGCAACTCAAGGCTGTTAGACAGGAGTGAACAAAGCCTTATGCACATCAACCACCAAGTACAGGGATGACATATTCCCTGCATAACCAGAGCTGGTGAGACAGAAACACCAGAAAACATTCAGTGCTAATACCCTGCACCTTAAAGGATGATGAAAAAATGAAGACAGAGAACAGGTACAGAAAGATTATTTAAGGGACTGCAGTACATGCCTTGCTAAGAGAGGCTTAAAGACCTATGCTTGTTCAGCTTATCAGAGAGAAGAGTAAGAAGCAGCTTGATTTCGGCGCTGAGTGTCTCTACAGGGAGAGAGAGGAGATGAGAGTTCTTCAACCTGCCGGGAAAGGGCACAACACCAATCAGAAGGTGGAAGTTAACCACGAAACAAACATCAATAGAAATCTGTCCTCACATCCCAGCTCCTGGTGGCTTTTCTACGGAGAAAGCTCCTCGGATGGGCAGACACTGCTTTCCTGGAGGACATGCACAACTCAACCCCATTCTGCGTTCAGTACCAGGGGTAAACCGGGTGACCCAGAATGGCAGTGATGTACAGGAGATCAGACAAAGTAATCTCATGGTCCATCTGGCCTTCCATTTTCTGTAAAAGCTTCTAATATCTTTTGCCTTCTGACCGTCCATAGCACCAAACCGCTACTTCCAATATTTTAGCATGCAAACTTCATCAAATGAGATTACTACTGAAATGTGTGGGAACATAAAAAGGGACAGCAGCTTCTGATAAGCAACTCCTGGATGGTGTTAGCTCACTCTACTAAACATTAGTAGACTGAATTCACTAACAAAAAACCTCTAGAAGCTCTGTTCCTTCAGACCAATGCATTCAGGTTACTCAAGAACGGTTTCACTGATGAAAGTACAGTCTAAAAGGTACCCATCATTGTTTGGAGAGCAGTGTTACGTGTCTGTAGGTCTAAAGTTTGTGCCATTCTGATAGAACAATCCAAAGGACTACTCCACATGGATGATCATCGGGACCACAGTACCAAATGAGAAGATTCACTCTTCAGTGACCGTTTTGCTAAAATTAACTGCACCATTCATGCGTTTACAGGGAAGAAGGAAGAAAAAAGAAACAAGAAAATCTGACGGCTAGGTGGAAATTTTAAAATGCTCTTTTTAATGGATTACTGAAACCCTCCGGAGCTCATCTGCAGATACTGGAAACAAGAATGGATAAACCTAGAAGCCCAGGGATTAGCAAAGTCATTACGACAATCACATTTTCCTTATGCGGAATATTTTGCTTTCTCCTCCCTGCATCTTTCAAAGGTTTATGATCTCTGTCTGGTAACAGCCAGCTTTTCCACTGAAATGCACCAAGCCCTCTATAATTTACTTGGAAATATTGGCATTTATTATCCTTTGCAGCAAGCAGTTCTATTTAAAAGTATTTTCTCCTCACACAGTAAGGCTCCAGCAGAGGAGGACTGTAGAGAAGAGCGGAAGAGCAGATCCCGGCCTGGCTTCAGCCGCCCCATGCATCGGGCCTCAGCACCCTTCTGTCGAGCTGTGCCTTCCTCTCGCCCTGTCGAGGAGCCTTGTCTCTGGCAGAGAGCTGACCAGGGGAAGAGGCGGGCAGCCTGCACCCTGCCCAAGGCACTGTGTGGAGCTGGCTGTGGTTTGCAGGGCCTCCTTGGCTCGCTCAGCCCATCACCCCTTGCAAGCCCCACTGCGGCCGACACACAGCGTGGGGAAGGAGAGCGCAACTGCTGCCTCAGCAGATTTCCCCAGGTAGTCATGGGAGAGCTTGGAAGGAATTTGGAAAAAATGAAGCTTTTGCAGTAACACATGACTTTGCTGTGTGTCCCAGCACTGCCACAGATGTCAAAGCCTCAGCAAACAGTGCCTGAATGAGAGATGTGACAAAAGCTCCACAGAGGAGCTATGGCAGAGTAGTGATGACATTAACCCTTTCTTCTGCGCATTTTATTACAGCCAGTATTTTCTGATCTTATCAACCCCCGGACCCCTGACAAATGTGCAGACTCATTCCTGCACAAGGACACCAGCACATGGTCATCAGACCACTACTCATGCGGACGAATGCTATGGGGAACTACCCACGAGTCCTCTGCTTGCATTTATCACAGCTGAAGAAGAGCATTCCCCTTTGCCTGGGGTCTGTGCAGGGATGGGGTGGATTCACTCCCTGGAGGTTTTCAAGAAATGTGTACGTTGAACAAGATGACCTTAGTGGTCTTCTCCAACTTTAACTATTCTTACTGCACCTCTGCTCCACCCATGTCCAAGACAGGCTGCAGGCAGCCCAGGACGGAGGTGGATGTGATGGTACACAGAGCCTGGGCATGGCAGTGCCATGCTGCTTCCCTGGCCATACAGCCAGATCCTGCTGCAAGCTGGCACCTGCCTCGTCCAATTTAACCTCCAAGCAGCGCAGAGCCCCATAATCCCCAATTTGCAGATAAGGAGGTAATGCTGAGGTCAAGACAGAGTGGGGTTAGGGTATGGCCAGATGCTGTGTGGGAGTAGGAGCCTCGAGCTGAAGGCTGCAGCTGCCTGCAAAGGCCAAGCTGGGTGTTTTGGTTGAGCAGGATTGCAAGGCCAAGAACCACGCAGGGATATCCTCTTGGGCTGGCAGGTGTCCAGTAGTGGCCAGGTCCCTTTGGGTCACAAAGGCCATGAAGGCAGCCTACAGCCTGGCTCTCATTTCCACACTGCTAAGCCACACATCAAAGTTAGTTTTTACACTTTACTGCTCGTTTGTGAGAGCCTAGCTAAAAGCCACCTTCAAACCCTGAAAGCATGCAGCTTCTTGCAGCAGCCCCAGCACATGCGATGCTGGTCTTCAAGTGCCCAAAAGACAGCACATGAGCCTCGTGGGTTGTTGTGATGCTCTCTGCCAGGGGAGACAGCACAGCAGAGAGCATCCCCTGCCACCTCACCCTGCCGGCTGCACAGCTTGAAAGATCTGGTTGCTGTTTTCATTCACTGCAGCAGAGAGGCTGTTACTTTGTTCTATCTGCTGCTTAGAAAAACACATCAAGGTCAAACAAAGAACATTACTCGGAGGCTCTTCCCAGCAGCATCTGGGTTTGGGTGCCAAACAGAGGTTACACCAGCAGGAAAAACGCTTCTGCCTCTGACGTCTGTATGATGACCCCGAACAGCCAGCACAGGGTGAGTTTGTGCTTAGCCCGAGGATTGTTTGCAAAATGATCAATGACGCACGCAGATGGGCTCTTGCTTGCCTTGCTGCACACTGCAAATATTGCTTTTAACAATGAGATTTTGCTGAGCAGTTCTGAACGCACCCAAACTGGAATGCCCAAGATAAAACTGCAAATGGGAAGTGACAAGATCCCAGTCCACCTTCCAAGAGGGACTGAGTGGTCAGCCTTGGGCTGAGCGTGTGGGGCTATTTCAGCAAGGTTGAAGAACAGATGCAATGAATGTCACCTACCCTCTGCTGCTGCTCTGAAGCTCAACACCATGTATAAGCTGAAAATCCTTTTCCACTCAGTCTCTGGAGCAATCCTGGTTCTTACAGTTGGAATTCTCTCAATTTCCAAACAAAATCTAATCAGAGCTTCTGCAGGGGTCAAAGTTAATAACAATACATAAGTGCCAGTTTCACTTGCAGAATCTCTAATTACTTTTACTAATCGTCTGTTGGCTGTTACAATGCAATCGCTCCAAGTCGCCAAGTTGAGCGCAACTGAGTTCATATATCTGGTAATGAGGTGAGAAGAGCTTACGAGAGAAAGGCCAGTGGGCTGATTCCCTGCTTTAAAGTTAGGTGGACAGTGGTGGCCAGATGCTGCTCCCAGTTACTCTGGTGTGAATCTCAGCAGAGTTGCTCTGGATTTACACCGATGTAGCTGAGAAAACAACCTGTCCTGTCCCAGTTTTCCTTCTTTAGTGATCACTCTTCTAAATCCTGGGATCCACTTCTCCCCATGAGCTCCTGCCTTCCCTGAGCAGCTGGTTTGGCAAGTGCCAGGCTCTGAGGGTTTCCACATGGCTTTGCAGATGCTTTCAGTTGCAAGCAAAGAGAAACTCAAGAGGCACAATGCCTGTTGTGAGCACAGCCACTCAGCTAACCGGTCCTAACAGCCCTGCCTGGGTCCCAGAAAAAAGGTCAGCAGCACTACAGAAATTACAGGGTAATGTTCTGCATTTAAAGCAGAGGGGCTTTAATCTTTGGCACCACTGAAAGGCTGTTTTTCACAAAACTGAGTGATAAAACTCTACAAGAAATACTCATCCCCAAACTATCTGTGTGGCTTTTGCACACATCTGTTTCTCTCCTGTCCTCAAGAGATGTCTAAAACCTAATTAACCAATTAATTTGCAAATATATTCTAATTTATTCAAGGCAGATTTTCTTAGTGTTAAATTATCTGACAGTGAACCATACGCTGCACACAGGAACAGGACTTCATTAAAATACCAAAGGTTACACAAATGGAATAAAAATTATATTTGTACTACAGTCAGCACATACTTACATCTTCTAATGAGAAAATGTGTTTGTATTTCCCTATTTCTAATTTGTTTTTGCATGTTTGGTGTAAACCTGTGGTTAATGCATTAGCGATACCAAGCTACCACACCTTGTGCTGAAACGTGAATATTGCAGGAGGCCCCCATGTCTGCTGAACTTGTGAGAGACTTTCGGTACATAAATAAACCACAGTCAGGGCTGGCACAACTCATCTCATCCCAAAGGATGCCCTGATTCCTTCCCTGCAGAGAGGGTAGAGTCACCGCGTGGATTGGCCTCCTGCAGCAGGAAGCTCTTTGCTGGGAAATCTCAAGTCATCATTGACAACACTTGTGCAGAATGTGTCTGAAGGGAAAAAAAGAAAAGCGAATACATTGTTCTGGATTGCTGCACTGAAATGCTTTTTCCCCCCCAACTCCAGTTGTGTGAGTACAAATACAACAGCTGGTTCCAATTCTGCCGGCTACTGGAGTGATTGTATCATTCACCGTGGCATGGCATCAGTCACAGCCACGCTCAACCTTCTTGCAAGTACAGGGGATGTGCTGCTGTGCTTGGCAAAAAGAGCCAACAACAACACAAACACCCTCCTGAGTTACTAACTGTCTGAGTATACAGAACAAACAAAAACACTCTGAAAACACTGGGCCCAGAATTACCTCTTGAAGACATTAATACCTAACAGCTGTTTTCTTTGCTTGACGAGCAACTTAGTATTTTATTACAGTTTATTACTCTACAGTTCCACCACAGTCAATTAAGACCAAATTACTGCTGTTCAGGCATACACATACATAAGTAGGGCCAGTGCAATACTGGGAGATGAGTCAAATCTGTAACATGACAGAAAATGAGGGACTTCTCTCACATCACAGAACAGGTTAGTGGCTGAGCTAAAAGCAGTCTGGGCTCTCAACACTGCAAGCCGTCAGCTGTCAAGATGCACCCAAAGGGATATGCCTAACACCATCCCCAACCCAGCATGATGTTTGTAATTAGCCACCACCAGTCATCAAGTCGCCTCAGCAGAAGCTTCTCTAGCAGCATTAAGAAGGCAAGAATAACATGAAAGGAGTGAGATAAATGAGTAGGGAAGGACCATGAGAGCTTAGCAGTGCAACAAGTGACAGTGCTCATGCAGCCTCAAATGCACCCAACCAGAATTTGATCTGGGTTCAACGGCAGCTAAGGAGAGCGATCAAAACAGTGTCACAGTAAGTGCTGAAGCTTGGCAAGGACACCAGAGCCAGTCCGATGGGGAGTGCACAGTTACCAGCAATGCAAAAAAGGCAAAAAATGCAACAATAAGAACAGCCAATAAAAAGAAGATGGATTTAAAGTGCTAAAACTTTTTTAATTTTTCTTAAGCTGCAGCTTATAATTAAGCTGTGGAACTAATTGTCTCTAAATATAATTGAGGCCAGGAACTTCTGTGAGATCAGAGAAAGAATGAGCAGTAGATAATGAGAGTATCACAGCTCTGTTATATTCAACACACAGAGAGCCAGGGATGCACAAACTCCGTGTTTCCAGGGTGCACCTCAACCCAGAGGAAAAGAAGAAGCCAGTCCTGTGGATAACAATTATGTAGTCACTCCTTGTGGATACTAACATCCAAATGCATGTCAGTGGGTAAGGGAACGCTCTCCAGCTGTCCACACTGGATACTGCTGCCTCCTTTTTCCCCAGGTCTTCCCTTACAGATAAAACCCAGGAGAAGAGAATGAAAAACGTTGTTAGAGGACTGCAGAGCAGACACGGGACCTGAAACTAGATTTAATGTTTTGCCAGTTGTTTAGTTTTCTTTCCTGTAGAGCTGTATGTGGAACATGCAAGCACATGCTCAGCTCTGAGGTCAGCAGCACACGGGCTGGCTTTGGCAGAGAGCTGAACTGTTTGAGTTTCTGATCACGGCTTGTTACGTCAGCAGAACCTGTCCACACAGTCCCACACGACCAATTACTCTTCCCAAAAGCTCTTAAATTTATTTATCTTTGTTCATATCCAAACCAAAGAATTAAGCTGTGCAGCTGTTTATTTGCTCTCTGTGCTGGTCACAGGCAGAGCTGCCTCAAATCGCTCAGGACTGAAAATGAAACTCTCATGACTTCACAAACAAACCACTGAAATGTCCTCATAAAGGATCTCAGTTATTTCTAGCCTTTGCCTTGAACCTCTGTGGTTGAAGACCTTCGAACCCTCAAATAACGAGAGATTGTTGGGTTTTTCTCTACTTAGAGGCTTTTTGTCCTGTAAGTTGCACACATTTATGCATTTGCATACAATGTACCCCTTTAAAATTGTAAAATTAGACTCTTCTCTGGTTTACTCATTAGTGTGCTGCTGAAGTGTCCACCATTGGCTGAATGTGCAAAAACTATGGACCTTAAAAAAGGTTGATCAAAGGCAGCTCCTGTTTTAGCGATAGCTTAAGCTATGAAAACATATTCAGCATCATCTGCCTTAATGTCAGCCACAGTAAATTACCATCCTGATACAGACGATCCCAGAAGGAGAGCACAATTTCTTCTACATTTTTCATACAAAGCAGATGACACTTTCTACCTTGCTCGAGCAGGGTCTACCACTGACACTACATTTCATATGCGTAGTGTTTTTAGCTTGCCTCTCAAATGGCAGTATGCGCTCTCAGATCTCCGCGACAAGCTTTAGCTTATTTAATACTCGCTCAATATTTTCACTTTAGCGGCTGGGAGAGGAAAATAAGGTGGGGAAAAGTCTGAAATTGTCACAACACCAAAGGGCATTGCCTATAATCATGCAGCCATGATTTAAAGCTAAGTGACAGTCTATAATTGAATTGTCTGGGACTGCCTACAGTTTATTTACTGAATTCAAACATACTGCGGAGGGGTGTCAAAAGAGTGCAAGTCTTCATTTATTCAAGCAAAGAGGGGGGCATTAATGCTCTGTGTACCTCTGGTATCGAGGAACTTTCTGCATGTGTCCTGCCTCCTACATCAGCTTCAGCAGAGTGGAAGCAAGGCATTGCCTTGGCAAGATGCAGGAAAGACAGGCCCACCTGCATGAGACTCCTGAGCTGGAGGCAAAAGAATGAAGAAGAGATTAAGGTTAGTTGTTACAGGGAAATTCTTTACTCAGAGGGTTGTGAGGCAGTGGCAAAGAATGCCCTCAGAAGTTCTGGGTGCCCCATCCCCGTTCATGGCCACATTGTATGAGGCCCTGGGCAGCCTGAGCTGGTGGGTGACAGCCCTGCTCAAGGGATGGGGGTTGAAACTGTCTTGTTTTTTAAGTCCCTTCCAATGCAAGCCATGATTCTATGAAATCTCCCTAGATGAGAGCTTCAGCTGAGCCATTTCCCAAGCCTTCATTGCCATGCCCACCTTTTCCTGGGGCTGCGGGTGAAGTTAGACATCCTCCTGTAAGCCAACACAGCTTCTACTTGAACTTGCACAAAGCTTTTCATGTTTACAGGGATCGCTGGGCTGCAAACAGCAGTGACGAAGCATCACTAAGGGTGGATCCAAGCTCTGAGCTGACAGGACAAAACCCATCTCCACTCTTGGGACAGAGGATGCAAGAGGCTGCATGGCAGCCTAGGCTCAGAGGACACCACTGAGTCTGCTGCAGCCCCCAAGCCCAGACAGATGAATGAACACACATGGAATGACGGGGACATCTGTCTGTACAGAAGTATGAAGGGAAGCTGAGGCCACCAACGCATTTATCACAGAGGAGCTAACACAGTCTGTTCATCTGAACCACCACAATATGTCAGTAGCCATACAAGCCAGCAAAGGGCTCTGCTTTTCAGACACTGCAGAATAAAAGAAACATTATGTTTACAACACTTTTCCCAGCAAGCACACAGTCTAATGCTTTGGGTATTTCTATGGTACTTGGATACAAAACTGCCCTAATAAGTCCTTGCCCAGCCAGATAAAGGCTGGGACATGAACGAGGGGCTCTGCTTGGGGGCCCTGGGCCTCACCCAGTCCCACAGCTGGTGCTCCAGGAAAACTCCAACGAGGGAGAAAATAGCAAGTGGATGAAGCCAGAGTTTTAGGGACTTGTTGTTCACACTGTGGCAAAACTACGAATGAGAAAAAATAATTTAGTCTCAAATCTGCATGAGAAGATTTTTGCAGGATTTTGTTCTTGAAGTGGGAAACTGCTCCTACGTCTATTTCTGAGATTTTCCTTCAAAGAGATCAGAAGTCTTTGTGTTGAAATTTCTCAGTGGGAAGTTTTTACAGGAACCGCACTTGAAAGGAGTGGTGACAGAGCAGAAGAAACTCAGGAACACCACTGGGGCTGAAACTCTACGACATGGCTGAAACTACACATGACTCCTCCATCCTCACAGCATAGCGACTCCGTATTTGGGGACAATAAACTACCTACAGGACTGCTGGCCATTTTAATTCACATAGAGTCTCACAGCTTTTGGCTCTCTAGAAGAGAAAGAGATGAGGACCGTTCTTTTTGCCCTTGGGATTATAATCAGGGTAGGAATCACTCCATCACTTTGTGAAGCCAGGAATGTCTACATCAGTCCCTTGGTAGAAGCTGCTTGATTTCTTTCTCTATTGTTTTTTGGTTTGTTTGCTTTTTTGTTTTGGTTTGTTGTTTTGTTGTTTTTTTTTTTTAACAGACTTCAGGATCATCTTCCAGTGGAGTCCCTGCAAACTGGGTTTCGTTCTCAGGCTGAAGCCCAAAACTCAGGGGTTTTGGCTTTCACTGGAATGTTTTGAGAATCCCTTGAGAATCTGCCCTTACACTCCCATCGCACGATTTCTGGAAGGAAATGATCTGTCTGTACCAGAAACAGCTTCTGAATCATCTGCCACATGCTTCTTCTTTCACGCAGGGAAAATCTTGTCCTAACTCCTTCCACCCCCTTCAGAAAAATGTACAGAATGTTTCAGCACTCCCCATGGTCAGGAATTTTAGGAGCCTCATCCTCCCAGCTCTGCCATCAGCTTTCACCTGGTCACTGGCTGGAAAATGCCAAGTGACAAATGACAATGATGTAAGAAGACCGCAAGAAAAAACACAGAATCATAAAGGCTGGAAAAGGCCTCTGTCACCTATCAACCCATCACCACCATGCCCACTAAAACATGTCACCCAGTTCCTACAACATCCTAAAGTTCCTACACAGTTCCTAAAATACCCAGGGATGGTGACTCCACCACCTCCCTTGGCAGCCCGTGCCACTGCCCCACTACTCTTTTGGAGAAGTTTTACCTAACATTCAACCTTACAATGCAGGAGCATGGCTCAAAGGACACACTTCTGCCCATCAGCCCTTGCACGGCTTCAGTTCGGTTCCCCTTATGCTTGCCCAAAGCAGCTGAGGCAGGCTGTTGCCCAGCAGCATGCCTTGTGCCTCATGTTTCAACTGGGAGACTGTTCAGAGACGTGTGACATTTCATGCTCTCAGAGAAAAAAAAACTGCCACAGAAAGGCTCAACACCAACAACTTGACTTTTCGCTCTGCACTGATTATGAAGAATTAAGAAGGTTGGAGAGAAAAGATTTAGCCACAAGGAGAGGCACCACAGGTAGCTCTGCTGCTCAGCCCTACGGCATCACCTTGTGCTGAGCGTGAGAGCTTGGGGATGGCCAGTCCCCGGGATTACCTGGAAATGGTGCTGTGAAACACCATGAAAACCTGGCTGTGAGAGGGCCTGGCTCGCAGGCAGTCTCCCCTCCAAGGACACTATGAATACTGCCTAATATTCAGCACCTCAATGCTCCTGCAGACCTGGCAACAAGTGTTTGCCCAGGTTCATGCTCTGGAATACCAGCCTGGTGCTACAGAAAGCATTAAAGGCATTTGATCCTTTCTCCCAGCGAGAACTTCAACCTAAAAGGCCAACCACCAGCCCGGAAGGCCAACTGTGTTCTGGGCTGCATTAAAAAAGGGGTGGCCAGCAGGGAGAGGGAGGTGATCGTCCGCCTCTGCTCAGCTCTCGTGAGGCCCCATCTGCAGTACTGCGACCAGACCTGGGGCCCCCAGTGCAGGAAGGACGTGGAGCTCTTGGAGCGGGTCCAGAGGAGGGCACTGAGATGATCTGAGGAGTACCTCTCCTATGAGGAAAGGTTGAGGGAACCGGGATTGTTTAGCTTGAAGAAGAGAAGGCTCTGGGAAGACTTCATTGTGGCTTTCCAATACTTGAAGGAAGTATATGAATAGGAGGAGGGAATGGCTGTTTACAAGGGTGGATAGTGATAGGACAAGGAGGAATGGTTTTCAACAGAGACAGGTGAGGTTTAGGTTAGATATTAGGAGGAAGTTTTTCACACAGAGGGTGGTGAGGCACTGGAACAGGTTGCCCAAGGAGGCTGTGGATACCCCGTCCCTGGAGGCATTCAAGGCCAGGCTGGATGTGGCTCTGGGCAGCCTGGTCTGGTGGCTGGTGATTCTGCACACAGCAGGGGGATTGAAACTAGATGATCACTGAGGTCCTTTTCAACCCAGGCCATTCTATGGTTCTGTGAACTCAGCCAGGCTGAGCTGTCACAGTGTGTGCTTGTGGTACAGCCTCAGCCCTCCCGCTTTCCCCTATCGGTCACTGAGCCCAGAGTATGTGATTGCATGAGTTAGAAAGAAGGGTGCAAGCAAACTAGTTCAGAGAAATGCACCAAAGCAGCAATTTATTTCACACTTAAATGGTTCGCTGCAAGTAACAGGCTTTATTTAGACTTTGGGAGATAACTGGTTTGGTCAGTGGCTGAAAAATCTGGCTCATGCTCTCACGGCTCAATTCCCACTTAGCAGAGGCTCCTTCCTCTCTAACCTCAGCTGTGGCGAGGCGCGGGTTTGTGGGCATGTGAGGAAACCCCATGTGCACAGCTCACCATTGGTGCACTATTGCTCTGTCACCATGCAGGAAGGCCTCACATTCTGCTGCTTACCGCAGGCGCGCTGGGGACCGCCGGCTCCTGCAGCTCAAGAGGGGGAGTAACAAACGTCTGATGGGCTGAAGCTATCTTTTAAGCTGTCCATGTTCTGAAAAGCTATTTGGCAGTTTTCTGTGTATTCAGAGACCTGGCTTTACTTCGTCACATTGATGAACTAATCTTTTAAATCTTCTGTGTTTCAAGCCCATTGTCCATTACCACTTATAATGCCACAGATTCTGAAATGCTGCTAGAAAATAAACCTACATTTCAAGCAAGGTGCTGCAAAACACCAAGAGCAAGGGCTGACAGGAGCCAGGCTTTTCTGCCAAGTCCTGAAATGGACAGCAGGGACATGTACCTATGGGGTGAGTATCTGCTGCACGTCTGGTCCCGCTGGGAAGCAGCTGAGCTCCAAGTTATCCACAGCACTGAGGCTACAAAGCTCCTCTGTGGCACCAATGTTGGGAGTCGCTTCTTGCAGTGCAGGGGGCAAGAGCTGAACATGACTGAGGTGCAATGAAACACCGCTGCAAGGCCTGAGCATCAACCAGTGCCTCAGGCCAGCCTGGAGCTCCCCAGCAGATGTCAGTGACCAGCTGGCCTGCTGACCTTCTGGTTGTTTTTGTGATGGCTGCACCTGAACCACTCAGCTCAGATGGGCAAAAGTGTGAAACAGAGAACAGAGACTTCAGATGAGCCATTTTTCTTTCAAAAATATGCTTCTCTCTCATTTTATATCAAGCTTGAAAACAGCATCTCAGTAGGCTTCTGCTTACTCGAATAGAGGTTAATAAATTACTCTGCTTGAAAAATGTCCATATGTTTCAGACAGTGAGCTTCTGCTTGAAAGTTCTTTTAAAATCTGTTTTCACACTGACGGAATAAAACCAACTGCTTTTTCAGCTTTTTTTCTTTCTCCTGGCAGTACCTCTTAAGACACCATAGAAGCACCCAAACCCATCCATGGCAAGCACAAGCAATGATACAATTAGTCACAGGCCAAAGCACCCTGAGAACGTGCTCTCCCTGGCCTCCTTCCCCAGAGCCTCCATTTCGCAGCATCCATGTGCTCAGGCTCCCTGAGACTGGAAAGTTCCAGCCAGCAGCACAGCCAGGCGCTGTGGGTGTCCCCATGATACCCTCCACTAATGGGACGAAGCTGTCCAAGAGCTTATTCCTGTCCTCCAGCACAGCCTTCCCAGGTGCTCAGGACTTGCCTGCAGAACCCAGAATCTCCAGGTTGATGGGGACAGGAGTGGCTGCGATCTCAAAATCAGCACACACATCCTGAATGGAACTCATCACATGAAGATGAGGCCCATGTGTCTGAAATCAGAGGTCTGGATGTGCCAACTGCGTTCTTGCACATTCTCTAAAAATACAATCCATGGTTCAAAGAAAAATTGCTTAAATTGAGAATGCCTTCCTTAAAGTTGGTTATGAAAAGCTTCACTGATTATTTACTTTCAGCAGGCACTGATGATGCACTGAAATCAATGTTTTTAGTGAAAGTACTGGATTGACCATCTTTTGGTGAGAAGTCAAACTCTTGTTGCCTTTGGTTTTAGTATTTTAAGTGGTGGAAAAAGTCTGGATTTCTGTTTAAAAAGACTATTTTAAAAAATGAAGTTAAAAAAAAGAAGCAAGAGCTTAGAACCAAAATGGGGTCAATTGGCTTTCTTTTATTTCCTGTTTTCTTCAACTTGAATTTCATTTCTGCCTCGGAGTCTTCCTATATTTCACAATCATATTTTCCCAGTAGAAGTGAGTTTCTTTTGTTGAAAGAACACACTCAGAATCATGAGAGTAACTTACTGCCAACAGTCCTGGAAAAATGATTATCCTGACTACACAAAGCATCCTCACACATTTTTAAGGTGAAATTCCCTCCCTTTCAAGAGGTCTGATAGAGAACTAAATGAACAGAAAAAATATTTTTTATATCTTTCTAATCCATCAGTTATGTAGGATGTTAATTGCATCACGTTCTTCGTAAAATATCCTAAGAGTTCAATGGAACGTGTCCTTAACAAGTTGTGATTTCTGAAATGGAGAAGCCAGAGTCCTGTAAGAGAATTTTATGCAGAATACAACGGGCAAGGAGTGTGACTTATGTGCAAACCGCCATGGACCAAACAGGAGAGATACTGCTGCTAATAATCTGTAAATAAAGGGAAAGTGGCTTTTTCGATTTCGCAATTAAGCAAGATAATACTTTCATCAATTATATTTTTATGTGACATATTCCCAATATGAAGATAATAAATGGTATTATGCCTCTTGGTTAACAGCTCACAGAAAATCCATTTAATTGTTCCTGCCCTCACAGACAGTAACACCCTTTGTAAGCCATCCCTTGTATCATAAACACGAGCATACATTCCTGGAAATGTAGCTCAGCGTGGCATGCCATCACTCACTAATTAGCAATGTCTAAATCCCAACCTGATGACACACCTCTGCACAGAGGATAAAGTTCCCTCTGGAAAGCAAAGCCGGATTACCCTGACCCCTCTCCAAGTGCACGGGGGCAGGCGATGACCGACGTGTGCGGCACAGGGACTGAGGGCAGCGGGATGAGGAGATTCTCCTTTAGGTGGAGGTGGGTGGTGGTTTGGTGAAATGAGACAGAAAACCCACGTCTCTGCTGCTTAAGGGCTGTGATGAGATCCAGGCACTACGTTAGGGCACTACTGCAGAAATGCGTTCTTTTATGTCTATTTCAGAGCAGGCCGCCTCTCAGCCACCCAACCCTTCCACTTTGTATAAGCAACACAGCTTACAGACTGGGTGCTCTGCCGCTATTCTTACAGCTCCCTTTGTGTCATGAAACACTTCAGCCTAAATTTCATCCTACGTATTCCGGTTTCATTTAGGTCGCTGTTTTACATCAAAGCACACAGCGGCAGTCAGCCGCAGCCTCATCCATCTTCCCTGCCCGGGGTTTGAACACGACTGACGTGCTCACGGTTTGCCAATTACCCATTCATGTCAGTGCGGAATGACGCTATTGAATATTCCAGTTAGAACCCAAAATCCCGAAGAGAAATCTCCTAAACGTTCCAGAAGCTGGGTGCTTAAGCACCTGAGCCTGCTGAGCAACTCCTGCCTGCTCTCAGACCTTGTAACCATCAGCAGCAGCTACAAATGAAACACCCGAGACAAACCAGTCCTGGTATTTTCTCCATTTCTTTAAAGGGAAATGCCTGCACACCAAATACGCTGTGCTGAAGGCCCACAGCCACCTGCCCAAGAGCAATGCCACTGCCTGATCTCTCCAGCTCCATCAGTGAGTTTTCCCCCCTTAGAACAAATGGTGCCAGGCTTACGGAAAATAAGTGAGTGCATACCTGCTTCTAGGCTTTAATTTCACTCAGGTGGGTGGTGAGAGAACAGCTCAGAAACAAGAGCCACGACACGGAATAACAGCAACTTCTGTTCCACAAAGCTTTGTAAAGAAGTAAAAAAAAACCTGCATCTATTTTTTCCAAGGCAGGTTGCTTCCCCTAATTAGTGAGTCAGCACTGCTAATAAAGATTACAACAGGGCATTAAAGCAATGCTGAAGATGGAAGTATTTATGCAGGTCAGTGGGGGTTTTCCTAAAACATTTTGATTACAACTTTAACTGCACTAAAACACATGCAAAAACCCTATCATTAAATTTAAACAGGCTGATGATATGCAGTACAAGACTATGAGAACTGCAAATAAATTGCTGTAATCTGCCATGCTGTCACTTACTCCTGCTCCTCAGCAGCCATAATTGACTAATAGGATAATAAGGTGGCAGCTTACAAAGCTGAAGACTGTACTCCATTGTTTTAAATGCCCTTGAGAAGAAAATACTCCAAGTCAAGAAGACGAAGTGGCCCGATTGCAATCACCTCCCTTGATTCAACATATTCAAACACTCCTACGGACTCCTGGATCACTCAGTGTAAAAGGCAACACCATCCCTGCCTGTTCTGCAAGGTGACAAATGTGCTGGTGTCTAACTTTTAATAGCTCCGTGTTGCCATGCTGCCCATACTCATGAGAACACTGGTCCTGGTTCCTGCTCATGCAACCACGGCAGCAGGGAGAACCCAGCCCCATAGCCCTGCAGCCTGGCCTGGCTGCTGTGGGGGGAGCCCTTGGTCCCTGTGTTATTGAGGGGCCTGGGCATGAGAGGTCATCTCTGCTGGGTAGGGAGGCTGGTGGATTCGCTCTTCAGTGCTGCTTACAGAAGAGTGAGGGCTTACGAGTGAACAAGGCATTCTGCAGGCAGAGCAGAGGCCGATCTAGCTCAGAGAAATCACCGTCTTCCTATTCACTGAATCACAGAATGGTTCAAGATGGAAGGGATCTTGAAGATCATTCCAATCACTCTGCCATGCCCAGGGACACACCTTGCACTAGACCAGGCTGCCCAGGATCTCATCCAATCTGGCTCTGAGCACCTCCAGGGGTGAGGAATCCACAGATCCTCTGGACAGTCTGTTCTGGAGCCTCATAACCCTCTGAGTAGAAAACTTCTTCCTCACATCTAATTTAATTTGCTTTACTTTAAAGCCATTCCCCCTCCTACTATCACTGCGTTCACTGATAAAAGTCCCTTCACCTCCTCGTTGTAAGCCCCCTAGGTACTGGAAGTCCAGAGCCTTCTCTTCTTCAAGCTGAACAAGCCCAAATCCCTCAGTCTGTCCTCAAAGGAAAAGTGCTTCAGCCCAGTGAAAGGTGCTTCAGCCCATCCTCCTGGCCTCCACTATATCCACCCCACCAGCTCCGTGTCCTACTTGTGCTGGGGGCCCCAAGAGCTGAACACAGTACCGCAGGTTGAGTCTCACAAGAGAGAGACCCGATAGCCCATCTCATCTCATAGCCTCAAGTTTGAGCACGCCCACAGACCACACGCTGCATTCATGCATTTGCTGCCCATGTGCAGGAGATAAAGCTTGAGAAAGCTCCCATCTAGCGCCCAGACCCACTGAGATATGACCACAGGGCATGACCAACTGATAGCATACTATGCACCAGCACACTCTTTTGGAGGGCTGCCACTGCATCTCACCCTGAACCAACACTGTTCTTACTGTGCATAGCCTGTGAAAGAGCACCATATAGGAAAACCCTCGGCAGCTTCTCAGTGAGTTATCTTTGAAGCCCAAGGCCATGCTGGCAGTTTTGGCATCAGCCTCAATCACTCAATCCCTCACTGCAGGGCTGGGCTCCCTCCTGCAGCAGGAGCACTGCTGCCCTGCTGGACACATGGCTCCTCCAGGACTGCCCCAGAGGAGAGGATCTTCCAGCACCCCCCGAGCAGAGGGGAGTCCTGCAGCTGAGGTCCCCAACACAGCTGGGCTGTGCAGGGTCCTGACCCACAGCCAAGGCTGCGGCACCCAGACACAGCCCCAGCACCTTCATGGGCAGCAAGGAGGAATCAAGGCCCGACTTACAGAAAAGTCAGAGACAGGATTTCAGAATCAAACATGGGACTGCTCTGGCAGCACCCAGGGCTAAGAGTTGGGATTAGAAACTACTAAAGGGGCTTTTTTATTAAGGACCTTGGTTTAAGACTAAGAATTAACTCCTAATCTGAGCCGGCGCCTTTAACCTCATGTAATGAGAAAGCTGGACAGGACTGTTTGTCCACAATTCAGACTGTTTACAGCACAGCACAGGTTCTTGACAATAAAATACTCCTCAACAGTTTGCTATTAGATTCATTTGTGCATGCAGTGTCAGCAAGTGAAACGGTATCTTTGACTCAAGGCTCTAAGAAAGCTTGAGTCTGGGTAATAACTTTTCTTTAATAATGCAAATTACCAAAAATAATGAGAACATTTGCATGCTTCCTCAACAAAGAGGGGCATTTCAAAGTCTCGGGGAACAGCCCTGGCAATAAGAAATGGTCTTGTTCTCATGTGTCAAACTGCTTTGCTTTTCCTCTTTCCTGCTGACCGAGGGGTTTCATGCTGGAAATGCTAATTGTGCTCCCGTTTGCCATAGTTCACCCTCTTGTTCTTATTGTCTATAGAAGCCTGCAATTCACCCAAATCCCTGTCAACCACAGCATTCACTACAGCGCATCTATATGCCCACACATACTCTACCCAGGAATTCCTCCACACATCCAGATGCATGAATCAACACAGAATTCACAGCCAGGGCTGAAATCTCCCAAGTGTTGAGCTACAGAAGAAGAATCCTCTTATTTTTCTGTCTTCTGCCACGTTCTGATCTTTATGCTCATGCAGTCATCAGATTAAAGGGTTGGTTTCCACAAATTTTGAAATGGAGCTTCTTTCAGAGCCAGATTAGAAAGTAAGGGTGCCTTCTATGGAGGCACTGACACTGCCTGGACAGAATAAAGAATCATGAAGGAAAGCTTCAAAACGAAGACAAGTATTTGCCAAGAAGTCAACAGGAATGTAGAACAATTTGAATAATAATACGAAAGATACTTAGGGTCTCTAAAACAGTCCAAGCATACTGTTAGATGCTAGCACAAGAAATTTGAGAGAAAGCCCTTTCAGATGACATCTAAGTGAAAACTGAGGTTAGTTGGAGGGCAAAATGCAAAACCATACTGTATGACCAAACCTAGGTTTTTCATGTTCCCTCCAACCACCCCGTGCACGATGCCCATGCACCACTAAGGGCTCATCCACTGCAGACTCATCTTGGCAATACAGATTTGCTCAAAAAATTTCTAAGAGGCCAACTTTATACCAGGAGGCTTTACGTCAAACCAGGTGCCATCTGTTGTCCTGTAAGAAGCCGGCATGAAACCAGAAACACAGCTTATACTCCATATCCTGTGCTCTGGCTAATTGAACAGAAATGCAATCAGCTGAAGCTGCCAGACCTGGAAGAAATGAGTCCTGTTGGGTGATCTGGTTGCTCCCAATCTGACAGGACTGCCTGGCACTCCAATGTGAATGGAGTGTTCAGAAGTCATCAGTTCTTCCACCCCACGTCCCTTATGAAGGACAATTGTAGCGTATCCTGGCACTGCACTGGGAAAAGGTGGACGAGATGACTTCTTTGCTATAGGACAGATGCTGACCCAAGCAATTCACATGCACAAATCTATTGCCTCCTGTCTTTAGATGCCCCGGGACCTTCTGCCTGGCTTCCATCTGCTCCTCCCAAAGGGAGAACTCAGGGGAACTATCATCACCGTGCATTCCACCCAACAACAAGACCAGCTGGATGAGCCTACAAAGTACCTTCCAGAAACAGGGAAACTCAGCTTACCCTGTGACATGACTTTCTGGAGGGAAACAACTCAGCTGTGACTCACACATTATCCTCAACTAACACAATACTAGTTCCAAGAAATCTTTGCTCTCAGTTAGATTTGTGGAAACTAATGTTGGGATACAATGTTTGAAGAAAAAAATCTGTTTGGGATTAGGGTTAGGGTTAGGGTCTAACACTTCACCACTGTTCCACGTTTAAAAGCCAGGTAGTACTTCTACACAACACCATCTCTGAGAAACGACTGCAATCTGACTGATGTTTCACTGTAACTCCTCTGATAATGGAGAATGTGAAGATTCTTGGAAATGCTGTTCAAAAACTTCTAATTTCCTTTGGCACCGCAAAGAGAAGCAACAAGTGAAAATAAAGATTCCAGCTTCTCCATTTCACCGAGCTGATTATTTACAACAGGAAGCTCTGAATTACCTGCTAACTCTGAGTTAGAAGAGAGCAGAAGAAATGAATGAATAGCACTTAGCAGACCCTAAGATAATGACAGCTCAGAAGATACTGTGGGAAATGATTTCGAGGAGAAGCCCTGATTTGCTTTGTTACACAAGGAAAAAAGCCACCCAAACTTACACCTCTATTATGTTTTCCCTAACCTGC
Organism: Lagopus leucura; assembly: GCF_019238085.1. Taxonomy (NCBI): domain Eukaryota; kingdom Metazoa; phylum Chordata; class Aves; order Galliformes; family Phasianidae; genus Lagopus; species Lagopus leucura. The sequence continues at coordinate 77,519,111 of NW_024962263.1, forward strand.
ACAAAACTTTGTGATGGATAATAGGGTCTTCAAAATGATCCTCAAACATCTCTTCAACAAAAGGTCGCGTGCCTGTACACAGATCTATCTGAATACATTTATGTTGATGTAATATGCACTCTCCCACTACGGAGGAAAGGCTGCATTCAGGGAAAGCACTTATCAACTTACCAAGATTAAATTTACATTTTCTGAGATTGTCAAAAAGTGCTTTTTGTGGAGAACAACTGCAGAAGCCACGTTCACATTTGGAAACACTGCAGAAAGCATTTTCTGAAATAGGCTTTACTACTCCTGGAACTGACAGTGCTAGAAAATCCACAAAGGGCTTGACTTACCGTTTTTAAAGAAAGGTGTTGATGGCTGTGAGATTAAAGAAGTATCAATCCAGAACTTAACCTAAATGTGAGAGGTTCATACACTGAACCACGCACTCAGCTGCATCTCTGACCCAGAGGCATGTATATGCACACCAGCATGTACAAAACACCCTTTCTTCATTTATGCAGGTCTCAGCCCAGGAGAAAATACGTTTCTTACAAGTGGGCTTGCCCTTTTGCATTAGAAATGTGTGCATGTTCTTAGGAACACACATGCAAGAAATTAATGAGGTTGCAGGAAAAGGAGCTCCCAAGATTTACATCCACTACAACACAGTTTTCTCTTAACACAGAAGGCAGAGAAAAAAAATCCACTAACAAAACCACCAAACAAACAAATGCAACAAAATGAAATGATTACAGCAATCTCTGCTCTTCCAACAATCTGAGCTCCAAAGCAGAACCAAACTCAGAGCAGCTCTGCTCCTTTCTCCTTCTCACACACCTCCGAGGTGAAAGCTCACATCCACATTTCAGATGGGGGGAGGTATATTTAGAGCAGTGCCCATCAATAAAAAATGTTTAGCCAGTTAAGTTGGGTTCTTCAGATGATGTTAGCAAAGTCATTTGCCAAATGGGTTGTTATAGCTCAAAATTCCTGACTGCAGGAAGAGAGTTATTGGACAAATTAATCCTTTCTAGTCTGTGCTCTGAAACATCAACACGTTGGCTGGGTTGCAGTCTGCGCTGAACCTTTTCCGGTGTCCTGTGAGAAATGAGTCTGGTATGCTCAGTCCGGCTTCCAGAGACCAAATGTTGCTGCACCGCAAACATGACAGCCTGGGTTCTTGTTACCCTGGCTGGCAGCAATCAGCAGAGACCTCAAAGACTGAACATGCCTCAAACCAGCAGTCACTAACCACTGGGAAGAGCCTATTTGCAGTGACAGGGAGCACTGCTGCTCCGCTGACAGACCCAAGCCTTGGCTTTGTTCAAGAAGAGCAACTTCAGGCAAGTAAAACGTGCAGAGTTTGCTGTGTCACTGCTACCTGTGCTAAGGCTACAACCCTTTCCTAGAAATATCATTAATTATGCATTGCTGAAAATGAAAAGCTAAGAGTCATTGCTTAAAAGCATTCTCATTTTGAATAATTTTTTGCCACTTGTAGGCATTAAACATTCAGACGTGAATAATTTGGGGAGATTACTATCACAGTGAAGAGGCCCAGTAAGCAAACAGCAGCTTCATTTTAAATTGCTTGTTTTATTTTTGCTAGAAATGATTTCAGAAGTGTAGAAATGTGGTGTGCTGCACTGTCAACATCACAGTTCAGTGAGATAGCTTTACTCCATTCCTCTCATTTCTGAATGCACTGAGGATATTCTCCTGTGTCGCTTTAAGAACTACGTAACTTCACTGCCAAAACCAACAATAATAAACAAAAAGACAAAGCTAGGATATCTGCTTCTGTGCACGTGTGTGTAAATATACATCAGGCAAGAATACAGCAGCCGTCTCATCCAAGAGCTCCCTGCAGCTCTAAAAAAGTGATTCCCCGAACTCTCCTTCTTGGCCGGATTTGATTTACCTTGATGAATATTCCATAAAGCTCTTTCCTCCTTTCCTCACAAGGCAGAAAAAAATCAAAGTAATTAAAGAACAAGAACAGCCTCCTCCTGACTAGCGAAAAAGGCTGATCGCTCCCACCAACTTTGTTACTTCAGAACAGCAAGCTTTTCTTTTCAGCCTGTGTGAAATTCTGCCCTTGTCTTCAGCAAGGAACAAACGCTGACTTCTGGTGATATGTGATGTATTGCACCACTTGGAAGCGGCAGGAAAGTAAAAGACAGCAGTGCTATGGGATGAGATGAAATCTGTTGTGCCTGGTGGCGGTGGCCCAAGTCTGAAGGTATGATGTGCTCAATGCTACCACTGGGGCTGTTTCTTGGCCCCGAGACAGCACCACTGCAGCATCGCCCTTTGGCCAGGCTGTGTGAGCTAACACAGGTAGAAGGAATTTAAGATAACTGTGCTGCTGTGCCGCCATCAGCCATTTAGTGAGCAGAAATCTGGGAGAGGAGTTCTGTGCGAAGAAGGTCACACCTGCTTCTTTCCATGGTGGTCTGACATGGCAAAATGATAAATTGAACCTTTCCTCTGCCCTTCTCCAGCATGCCAAGAAATCAAGGCTGACCAAGGCTCCAGGTTATTTCGCTGTTTGTCAAATAAAACCTCTTTCAGCAGTCAAAGTGAAACGAAATTGAGAAAGGACAGAAGGGGTATTTTTATAAAATTTGTTAATCAGGTAATGCACACACGCACACACAGAGCAAAAAAACAGCACTTGTGGCACAATGCAGTATCCTTCCTCCAGAATTCTAACTACACACCATGGAAATGATTCAAAAACAGACCAAGATGGAGTTTGGTGCCAAATCCTGGCTAGCACAGATCCATTAACCACTGAAACACTGGTGACATAACTTCCCAAAGAATGGTCTATACTGTATCAATATTATCTTGCTACTGCATAAATTCAGGCTCCCAGTATCCTGCACGAGCCTGAATAATTATCTCCTTTAATATCCATAAATGTGGAACAACAGAGATCTGAACTCCAAACCCAACCAATTTAATTGCTGTACTGTCTGCAACGCTGCAGTGAGCTGAGCAGTCAGACCCTAAACCTTTGCCACAAATTCAGAGCAAGAATTCCTTCCCTGTTATGGAAGTAACGGTTGATTTATGGCCATAAAAACCAAAGTAGGCAGGTCAGGGAACTCCTCCAAGGTGGCAAAGCATTGGCACTGGCTGAGCATCTATAGCAGATACCTGACTTCCCACGCTGAGGCAGCAACTGGTTCACATGCTGTGGTGAGCACACAGGGCTGGGAAGGCTTCTTCTCTCATAGACACCCAGCCATGTTGCATCCTCCTCCAAAAAAACCACCCAAAAATACAATTTTGAACCATTATTGATGAGAAAAAGCTCCTCCCTACAAGCTCAGTGTGACTACAGAAAAAGTGGAAAGACAAAAGTCCTCCTCAAAACCTGTATTAAATATTGATGCTGACCCCGGGATAATCTGAGACATATATGGGTGTACACATGTACTTTCCAAAGAAACCTCCCAAAACCTCTTGGCAAAGGGTGTTTCCCTCGTACCTGTTTAGAAGAGAGAAAATGATAGCTGCCTCCCTCCAAACAAGTGCTGCTCAGAGCACTGAAAACATGGAGATAAGAGAGGTTAACTTTCTATTAATTAGAGTACAAAGAACTCTGGCTTGTCCCTCATTAGGGTGTCTTTGGGAGGTTTGGCTTGTCTAGCCAGGCAGCCACTGGAGGACTGGGACGCTACAGCAGGGCTGGGAAGCTTCTCCCAGCAAGGAGCAAGTACAAGGCAAGTTTGAGCAGCAGGGGTTTCACAAATAGGATGAAGGCGATGGCTGGGATTGTCTCACACTGCTCCTGCAATCCCAGCCTGTCACAAAGCCCTTTCGCTTCAGCCTGGCTGGCTTCAACACAGCTGGCAGGGTGCGAGGGCAGGCAGACTGGAGAGCCATTAGGGAAGCAAGCAGAGGGAGAAGAAAAGAAAATGGCAGTGGATGTTACAGATCAAGATATTTAAATATAGACCTACTATGTCTGATATGTCAGAGCAAAGAGTTTCAATTTAAAGATTAAAAATATCTAAGACTGCAAAAACAAACCCGATAGGATGAGCAAGTCTTGAAATACATAGCGATGGGAGTCACTAAACTTTTTTTTTTCTATTGCAAAACAAAGCTTCAACACTGGAAACTCAACCATTCTCATTACACAGAAATCCTGCGAAGTCACCTGAGCATCTCCAGACCTGACTGAGAAAAATCAAACGGCTTCTTCACAAGAACTGCTCATAAACTATGCATGCACTCCTAATGAAGCACCCAGATAAGGGGGCTGCTTGGCAGTGGGGAAGCTGCAGGTCGGTGCAAGGCCGGCCACTGCAGCACGCTCACACTGCTGTGCTGAGGTTCCTGAATTCTCATTTTTCATTTCTTGTCCTCCTGGGAAGACAGCTCAGACAGGGTCTGGCCTTACCCTGAGATAAACCTCCTTGTTCTTGTCAAAAGCAGTGCTGTGTGAATGACAGCACAGAGGGAGCAGTATTTTAACTCTTGCTCTTAAAAACAGATTAAAGTATTGGCAGCACAGCGTTAGCACTAGCAGAGGTTGCACAAAACTAACCGATATCCAGATCATTCCGGACCACCAGTACTTAAGCATCAGCTTATTTCTATGTGCAGTTCCAACAGCGTCCCATCAAATTAAGAAAAGCTTAAAAATAAAATGAACTGCTGACTGTGAACTGACTCCTTGGAAAGCACAGTACTTCTGCCCACCATGGTTCTACCAGGCACTCAGCCGTCCCTGTAAAGAATCTGTCTGGGATTTGGCTGTGCTGAGCCCGCCTGAAGATCAAAACATGCTTCTCAAAAAATTACAAAACTCCAAATTAAGTAAATAAATGCATAAGTTGAGGGTGGAAGTATCTTGGAAGTACACCCGAGAGTGAAGTTAACGAGCAACAGAATTAGAAATAAAGCTGATCTCTAGATTCAAATTTCTTTTAAATTGGAGGTATTTTTAAAGTCGTGAAGAAGCCAAGCCACTGGGATGCAAAAACAAGTATCTATTTCTTTAAATTACTTTAAAAGGTAACTTTATACATCAGAGCCCATGACTGTTCAAGTACTTTCAGAAAATTTGCTGAAAACTCATTAGTATGCCTTTTATATGGTATACTGTAGCCTGATACAGAGGCAATAGCCATAGGTACCACATTTGCATTTTTATGCAGACATTTACATGAATAAATGAAGTGTTTTGTATGTCTGGATTCCAATTTAGACACAAATCCCTGTTTTCGAGAACACATTTTCAGGAGGACGCTGAAAGCACAGCCTTTAAACAACGCCTTGCTGCAGCAGCCTTCACGCAGCGTGGCAGTGAGCTGGCAATTTTAAACTCATTTTTCCTCCCTATCTCCAGGGCTGTTCAAGACCCTCTGAGTATTTTAACCCCCTACAAGCACGCCTCTTTCCCCACGGCAGCACTACAGCTTCTAACTAATTCCTTCCTACTAAAATGATTCTCTCCACACTCTCTCTTTGCATTTGCTTCATCATTTCCAGAGCAGCTCCAGTGAGGCTCACAAAAGAATCTTGGCCACGCGTCCCTACCATTAAAAAAGGAGGAATGTGGGGGGAGAAAAGGAAATTAACCAAACTGTTCCCATTGCTCTTCTTCAGGAAGGCTTTCTTCAGCCCTGACGCCTCCCTGACTGCGGCTGGGCTCTGCTGAGGGTCTCAGGCCTGCCCGGGGAAGGCTGCCCTGAATGCACAGGCTGCCCAGAAGGGCTGTGGGCGCCCCATCGCTGGAGGTGCTCAAGGCCAGGCTGGATGCGTCTCTGGGCAGCCTGAGCTGGTGGGTGGCACTCCTGTGGCAGAGGATTGGAGCTTGATGATCTTTAAGGTCCATTCCAACCCAAGCCGCTCTGTGATTCTGTCATTCAGAGAATTCTCCTCACAAACTCTACAGCTTGGGCACAACGCTGTTATTTCAGGCCCGGGCAAAGCTTTCTGAAGGACAACACCAATGTCTTCCTGGTGTCCACAGGGCCCAGTGACCCCACAGCATCTGGGCCCATGAAGACCAAGCATGGCTTGAAACTAACCGCATACATGTTTTTCTCTTCAAGTCCCGTTTCCAGTTCACTAAAAGAGCCTACAAAGTGCCTCCATTATTCCATTTTTTTAAAAAGGTTCAGACATTAAACCACTTGGTGAACAACTGTTCTCAGGTGTGAGAACAGCAGATGAATCATTATTTCTGCTGAGTTTCACATCTAAGGCAGAAATCCTGTTTCTTAAAGTAAGAAAGAGAAGGGCCTCTCACAAGGTGAGAATTGTGCTCTGCCATGAAGAGAGAACATGAAATCCCAGCGCTCCCAGCCCACGCGTTCAGAGTTCAGGTCTTAAAAGTGCCTGGTGCAAGGCCACTTGCAGCCACCCATCACACAGCACCCTCGCGTCCCGCCACGCAGTCCTGCTCCGCTGTTTTGCTTTAGGGTCTGCTTCTTGCCCCCATAAAGTAAGCTGATGGGGAGGGAATGGTTTCCAGTTGTGACAGGAAGTTTTGAACGGACATTAGGAAGAGTTTCTTCATAGAGAGGGTGGTCAGGCACTCAAACAGGCTGTGTGGGGCAGTGGTCATGCTGTGGAGCTGCTGCCAGAGTCCAAGGAAGAATCTGGGCTGTGTTCTGAGATGTATGCTTCAACTCTTCGGTCACCCTGTATGGAGCCAGGAGTCAGACTCAGTGATCATCGTGGGTCCCTCCCAACTCAGGATATTCTGTGATTTTAATTGGAAAAACAGCCCAAATACTGTTTGCACAGTAGACATTATCAGCAAAGTGTCACCGCTCCTCAGCCAGGGATGGCAGCCCGTGCTGTTGGCTCAGTCCTACTGGCACGGTGAGGGACACGCTGCCTGCAGTCCTCCAGGGGTTCCAGCACTATCACGGCAGCCACAGCCAGGAGCGTGTCTCGACAGCAACAAAGGCAGCGTTTTCCATCCTGTTAGTTCAACCCTATTAGTTTAACAAAAATGAAAAAAGCTCCTTTTGTCCATCAAGACAAAAGCTTCAGACTGGCCCAGGCTGCTGGCTCAGCTGTTTTAGTACTGTCCTGGTTTGAGTGCGCGCAAAGAAGGCCTGGGCTCCTTTCTTTCTGCTCTCAGTGTTCACATGCTCACAGTGCTTGAACCAAACCACCACTCTCTCCTTTTCCTGTGACCAAACAGTCACCACCTCCAAGCTTTTAGTTCCCTGCAAAACGCTTGGGAAGTGAGTGAAAAATTTGTTGCTAAAAGAGAAAAGACCACATGGGAAGAGAGAAATTCCCAGGAAACAGCAGAGCTGCCCTCACAAAGTGCCTTCAGATATTTGGCATTAGCCACCAGGAGGCAGGCAAATCTACCCAAGTTCCTGTGGATCCAAAATGCAACCTGACAGCCATGCCACTGCTCAGCAGGAGGACAATATCGCCAAAGGGAAACAGTGGAATGGCTCCCAGTCTTCAGGCCAAGTTTGATTGTAAGCAAAAAAAAATTTCCAAAGGAAGTTATTTGGGAACCTATGGGAAATGATGGCACAGCCTGTAATCATGAGAGACTACAGCATGCAAAGCACGGGGTCCGACTCAGCCAGAATTTGAAGGCAGACCCTGGCCTGTGCCTGCTCCTTTCAGCTGCCTTCTACAGTGTGAGGCACCTGATAGTGGAAGAGCTGTGTGTAACCATTTACTTGCGGGACAGAAAATGCAGCAGAGAATTATCTGCCCCGTATCTGGTGAGCTCACCAAACAAAGCCCCAGCAAAGGGGAAATGATGGCTCTGTGAGCTGAGTGTGACTGGAAAAACCCAGGAGAAAGGAACGAAGGCACCCACTGCCCTCCTGGAGATCACACACAATGAGGTCACCAGCAAGGTCTGCACAGGCAAACACAAAAGTGCACACAAAACCTGTTAAAAAATTAATATATAACTATGAAATTGTTGCGAGCATATGGATAACTACAGTGCACGCATTGTATCTTCTGTGCTGAGAGAAGGCACTTCAAGATAGCCAAGTTATCTTGACACAAAGAAGGAATTTATACGTAAATTACAGTAACGTCGCCCCTGCTAACAAGGCTGTCATCCCCGCCCTGTGATTTACTGTGATCCTGTAATGGAAAAGCTTCATTTCCTTGACACCTGTGCGGTAATGGGGGTGATAATTCCTCGCAGCCTGCCATAGGTGCCGGGCAGGCTGGGTGCACCAGCCGGTCACTGCTGCTGCCCTGAGAGCAACCAGTGGGCGCCTGCCCTCGCCTGGCAACGGCTTTGAGGAAACACCACTGCAGGAGTAATTAAACCACAGGAGGTTCGGCTACAGGCTGCAAGCTTCAAGTGGAAATTAAAATGATGCCGAAGTGAGGTCTTTCTTAACACATGCGTCAAGCACTGGCCTTGTTAGCACTACTCTGCATTTCCTTTAAAAAACAAAGCACTTTTTTAATATGTACTTTAGGTCTGTCATGATCCCCACACTCCCACTGGAAGCGCTGAGACCCCCCACAGGAGTAGCAGCTATGCATGGTGGAAGGAAGCACCATGGGGCAAGAAAAGCGAACAGAACGGCTGAGGTTGGCAGGGACCTCTGGATCCATCTGCTCCAGCAGCGACACCCAGAGCAGGAGGCCCAGGGTTACATCCAGGAGGCTTCTGCAGATCTCCACAGCCTCTGGGCAACCTGCACCAGTGCTCTGTCACCTGCACAGCACAAAAGCGCTTCCTGCTGTGCAGGGGGAACCTCCCAAGGGCCTCACAGGCAGCACTGAACAAAGCAGCAGCAGCCTGGGGTCTTGGAGGGTCTGTGGCATGCTGCTCCAGCAGAAACCATTCCTAGCATTCTTGCCGAAAGGCTTCAGCTTTCCTTTCCACACTGGGTTCCAATCCAAACGTGAGATTTTAAGAATGTGACCTTGGCCCTTTAGATTTTTTTCTTTCTGTTTATGAGGTAGTAAAAAGATATTTATCTCACTTTCAAAGCAGCACACATTTCTGTGAGCCTAAAATTTCCAACGTGGCAGAGAACTGACCCCCCAGTGAAGGTTACAAACTCGGCTGAAGTTATGGGAGTTGGTGTAAAGCCTGTATTTATGCTAAGCTGGAATTCAAACTTCCTTAATTAAAATACCTGATGGGTAAGCACTGGGACCAAGCACCAGCAGTAAGTTGAAGTGCTGAGTCTTCTCCAGCTGGACTTCAGCACAGAGAATAACTTGGCTGAAGAACAACAGCAACACAGTTGTGCATTTGAAGTCAAAAGACCAGCTTGATGCACCCAGCCTGGGCTTGCTAACGCTCTGCATTTACACAGTGTTCTTAGACAGAGAGTCAGGTAGAACAAAAAATGTTCTGCTGCTTCCCTGACAACTAATAAGGTCCCTTAAATCCACTTAAGAAATGAGAATGCTCCCTCACTCTCAGCAGGACTGTCCTGCTGAAGGAGATATTTTGTTTATAAATGTCTGCAACTACATTTGCAAACAGAAATCTGCTGTAGATTTTGTCGCCACTCACCGAACTCCCAAGCTTCAGCAGCAATACTGCTATCATCCTCCTTGCAAGACTCAGGAGTCTTGCCTTAAAGAAAAAGGACAGGGAAACTGAGAAGTAAAAAGAAAAAACCCTCTATTGGAAGACATATACATTTTGATTTTGTGTGAATGAATGTAAAATAAATCTGGCAAATAACTTTACACCTTTTTATTTCTTGGAGCTGTAACTGTGTGATGGTGTAAATGGTAAAGCCAGCTACCTACAAGGCAAGCTTATCAGAAAAAAAAGAGTAATTTTCCGCAGCCAGCCTGGCAGTACTCAGAAAGCCACACCTGACCAGGAGTTCACTGGGGCATTTCTTGGCTTGCAAGCTGCTGCAAAGCAAACTGAAATCACGCTAAATGAGTGGGAATCCCTTTGGCTGCATTGCTAACAAGAAGCTAAGAGAAAATTATCTATTTACACCTCCATGTAACATCCTCTCCAATCATCTAAGCACAAAGGTAATCAGCATTTGCCAGTGATCGCTATGTTGCATGGCTCATGGCAACCTCACGTTGGCCTCCTGGGTTATATCATATGCTTCAGAGAAAAAATAATTATCACTGCAAGCCTAAACAAGTAGAATAAACAGGAGAGCTGACGGAGTGGCTGCAGCGCTGTCCAGCGATTTTATGGAAACACAATAATTGGTACCACCATAGCTTTAGAGCAGATACAAGAGGACAAAAATGCGTGAAGGTAATTTAACACAGGACATTGTGTATGCAAAGCAGATGGATGATTAGCTGTTCAAGAACCAAGTGCCTCTAACCAGTAGCCTAACTGTAAACAACACATCTTCCTATTTTGTTCACTCACACCCTGCCATGGCTGTCGTGACAGTGACTTCTTGAAAGCCCTGGCTCTCCAAAGTGAAAATTGTAACTGACTGATGGAAGCCTTTGAGAATAGCGGGACTTCACGCTTATCCTTCAGATACATATATGGTAGTAGGCACGAGAACTGCCATTCCAAAGTACTGAAAGGCTTGAGACAAGAATTAACGGGGAAATCGCACCATGAAGTGGGTCAGATAAAGACATGCATGTCACAGAAGCAGTGTAGGCATGGGACAGGCAGGAGCTGCAGGTTGCTCTGGTCCTTTCTAGCTCTGCCTTTGTGGCCAACTGCACGGTGCTGTGTCAGTTGTCTTCTCACACACTGGTTTCCACATCTGCAACAGTGGCACCAATCTCCTCCATAAAGCTCTGAGATTTACAACTAAAAAGCATTCTTCAAGATTTTTCTATGATATGCATATGTGACAAAAGCACAGTTTATGGAAGATTATGAAGAGAGCGGTCCCTGTTGTAACTGCACTCAATGAAGGCTGGAGAGCCACTAATTAGAGTACAGATTTTCAGAAAAAGGACGTGGTGACTGCAGTGAATCATATACTGAGCATAAGCCAAAACATACCCTACTGTTGGGGAAACAAACAAACAAAAAAAAAGAGAGAGAGAAAATCCCCAAATTCCCCCACAGGCTGGAAGGCACACACAGGAGCACAGCCTGCAAGACACATTAAGTCATCTTTCCACTGGTGTCAACAGCTCATATGGCCCCGGCTGATGGAGCACAGTGTGATATAGTGCAGGAAAAATGCAGGGCAACTGAGCTCCCAGCAGAAGCCCAGGAGAGGCCACACTGTATGCAGAGGGAGCTGGAAAAGTCCTTGAATGAGAGAACTGTGAGGAAGGAGGTGGTTTGTGATGCCAAAGTGGCAAAGAGAATGAGATGGAGATCAGCTGACCCAGTGGGGACTACGTTTGGCTGCCCTGCAGATGAGAGCAACACATGAAGGTCCACCAAAGACAGCCCCAGTGCTCTGGAAGAGAAGCAGAGTGTACTGCTCAGGCAACAACAGGTTCCACCTCAGTCACGTTACCAGAACGGCCTTCACCGCTCTTCAGGATTAACACTCTGGGTAAAAACATTTTCCTCCAATTCTAGGAAACCCGTTGGCTGAAGCACTGTTGATAAAACACATTTTCCCCTGCTTCCTCCTGCCCTCTCTACCCAGCTCCTGCAGCTCGGTCTGGGCTGCAGCCTCCTCCCTCCCCTGCTCCCTCAGGTATTTCCTCAGCATCAGCTGCAGCAGTTGTAAATAGAAGCGGGTCAGGACACGCCAGCTATTCAATATTTGCACCGAAAGAGGTCAGGTGCCCAGGGAACCAAAAAGCCCATTTCCTCCTGGACAAGAAGCATTAGCAGTTTCTTAACAAGACTGCGACCAGTTAAATTTAGCGACTCGGCACACGCGCACAAGGCCGCGCTGGCTTTTCAGAAGCCCATCTAGCCTCGAGATCGCCGCGCCTCATTTCTCTTTCGTATAGTTGCGATAAACCGATTTGTCATTCATGCTTGAACATCTATCCTGTGAGTCATGTCTAGGCATAAGGATTTTTTAAGAGCAGTGTCTGGGGACATGAACAAAAAGGCCATTAATGGCAGCAGAGGCCAGGGACAGTCACGGCTGTAACTCACCCGGTTTATGAAGGTAATTTGTTATCGGGTTATTGGCCATGATGGTGGATATCACACTCACATTGCAAATATGAAGGAAGAAAAAAAATCAGACGTCCAAGAGCCAGGCAAATGCTAAACTGCAAATGAATCACTCTGGAAAATGTTACTGAAAAATATTATATATTCTCTTTCCTAGAACAGATAAACCCATGAAAAAGAGGCCAGGGCTGGAGATCAGTTCTCCTGCAGTCTCTTTTTTTCTCATTTCCCCATTGTTTCTTAATACTTCATATTCACCAAGTGCAATATTAGATTATGACTGGCATTTCTCCTATGTGGCTTATATTAGAGAGGGGCCCAAGCAAGAGCCAGCTGGAAGGAAGATGGGAAAACATTTCCCAAAATTTTTCATTAAAAAAGTATCTGGTACAAAGTCCACATCTGGATTTTGCTGCTGGGACTTATCTCTATCTTACTTATTTCGAGCTTTTTATTATTTTTGCATATCTGTGATTGAGTTTTCCTTATGCATATGTCATTACGTGTACTCATGTTCCCAGACACTCTCACAGCCAATAAAAGCCTTTTCCATCGAATTCTTGTCTCCAGTTACCTCCAGCCCTGATCTCAGTGTAATGCCTACTCACTCTTCAAGTCACCAGTTAAGTGGGACACTACATTACTCAAATTTCATCTTAGAAGGTGCTGTCGTTTTAGTAACAAGAGAAGAGAAACAAAAAATGCATACAAATACACTGTATGAGAGTTTAACCAAATTTTAAGTTGTTTTATGTTAGGGAACAGAACCTAACACCTCAGAATGAAAATCACTATGTGAACGTTTAGTCACACGCACGACAATAATACACGTACAAAGACATTTTGTATGCGGGCATACGTATCTCAAATGAAATGAATGTGTTTCAGTATTACTCTTAAAAATTTTTACCAGTTATTTGTGGATTTTTTTTCCCTTAATTTTCCATAAGACTCAGTGATTGAAAACAACTGCCCTGCCAAGGTCTCCTTGTTAATGGATGTGTCAAAATCCCAGGGGTAAAAGAAGTCACTGCAGCTAAGCACATTACACTGTATTTCTCATCCATTTCACAGCACAGAGCTGAAGCCATTTTTTCAGCCATATGGTTTTGCTATACTTGCAACCTACAGCTAACGCCACACTTTTAAGTGCATGAGTAGGCATTTACATACACAGAATACAAAACTCAATCTCCTGGCGCTCATTTACATATATATCTTTGTACACACATGCAAGATTTATGCATAATGGATGCACTTAAGAAGCCCCTTCTGATCCTTGAGATATTGCCACCTCCAGTAATACGCTCCATGTTGGAGTGCAGGCAGGTATCTCTCTGCTTCCTGCTCCTTCCACATACGACTGGAAGACATAAACCGGTCTATATAGGCATTACGTATTTATAATATATAGTGCATTTATACCCAGAGAAGCGCTCCCCATGCATCCATTTTGAGCTGCCTGTGCGCAGATTGCTGCATACATCACCGGTATGCATCGTAAATCAGTCACCCCTAAATTGAATCTCCGCTGCCACAAGCATATCTTGTATGAAGATGTTATAACTCAGCAACAGTACAATAACCACCTCTCACGACCTACTAAAAATTGCCTGCCCCTATTTGCGACCTTGCTGCCTTGAAAGTTGATGGCACTCCAAGTTGTCACATTCAGCTGCATGCTTGCGCTTGGAGTCAGACCTTAAGGTCTGAGAAGCCAATGCCTGTTAGCTGACCAAAATTGCCACAGGTTTGGAGGACAACAACTACACCAGCATCTCCCAAGGTCACCTTCTGACCTCCTGTGTTGCCCACGGAGCCCAGCTCAGGTTGCGCTGTCTCCATGCTCTCTCTCCAGCTGTCTTCCCCCGGACATGGCTGCTGCCTCCATCCCCATGCCCAGTACAGAGCAGAGGACAATCTCTTCTCTTGACAGGCCAGTGTTGCTGGGCCTGATGCACTGAAGAGGAAGAGAAGCTCTGAAGACACTGAGGAGATCGTCAGGAGAGCCAACCCTGGCTTTTCTCAGACATCACCCAGCACACTTCTGCTTGTTCCATAAAAGACAAGGACAAACACACAAGTAAATAAATAATGAGTGCTGGCAAGATGCTACCTTTTGTTCTGGTTGTTCATTCATGAGAACAAAGCACCTCCATGCACAGGCTTGGCTCTCCTGAGCTACAGCAATACAGCCAACAAGAAAAACGAGGGAACCCTTCCCAAGACTGCTACATGGCAGGGCATGGATGACGGGTCGGATTTTGATTGGGCATTTGTCTTCAGCAAGCTGGGGACCAGGGTCATGGCACACCAACGTAATACGATGAATATATGCTGGGGAGAATTACCAGGCTGTAAAACACATCGTGGGGCCCAGCTGGCAGCACATAAACCAGAAGGGTGCTCAGAGGGTTTGCGATGTCAAAGGAAAGCTGTGAAGTGTTTACAACTGGGTTCAATGTCACTGTCTTATTTCTCTTTCGCACAGCCCTGTTACTCAGATGCTGCAGCTCAGGCCATTTTTACATTTCAGAGCTTTTGTGAAAGGGTCATTGCTAACTTGCCACCTTTTCCCTGAACTACATCGCCATAATTTCAGCGTTAATTCCCACCCATTACCTGATCTCTCAGATGGCTGTGCACATAAATATTTGTGCGTGCCAATCATGCTGATTCAAGGCAATTATTCAAGTATGTAAAGAGAGGAACAAAGGTATCAGCAAACAGGATAAGAGCAAATAGCAAATGATGTATCCTGTTCAATACTCTTTAAAAAATAAACACATGATAAAAGATACAGTGGCAGAAGCACTGTTGAGACTGTTAACAAAGCCCGAAGCTACATGATCTTTTATTTCTTATTGTTATTATCTGACTCAGTTAAGAGAGCACGTTAATTCAAAATATGATGAGAATGAAAGAGAAAAACATAGGGAGAAGTGGAGGGAAGGGGGCTGAGACTGTCCAGGGCACCACTGGAGCAGTCACTGTGGCCGGGTCCTGTCCCTGCCATGTCCAGCTAGACGAAGCTGGTGACCTGTGCTGCAACCACCCGCATTGCCAGACACGTGTGTCAGCATTTCAAATAGTTACACGCCAGCATCTACAGCTAAGAAAGCATACTTACTGTGTTTTGAAAGCATACTTATGCACTGGTGCAAGCAGACCTTGCAAAGTGAGATGAGGAAAAGGTTTTCCTTGCTTCAAAAGTAACGTGGACGAAAGAGCTGGGGAACTGAAGGGCAGGAAGGAGGAAAGAAGCATTCTTGGTGGGGGCTGCTGCTGGCCAC
This sequence comes from Lagopus leucura, assembly GCF_019238085.1. Classification (NCBI taxonomy): domain Eukaryota; kingdom Metazoa; phylum Chordata; class Aves; order Galliformes; family Phasianidae; genus Lagopus; species Lagopus leucura. The sequence continues at coordinate 77,534,426 of NW_024962263.1, forward strand.
AGCCCCTGGACACAGGGACACAACCTGTGGGAGGGTGGGGGGACAAATGCCATTGTGGGGAACAAACCTTTTTTCATTCGTAGTGCAGTTCTCAGAAATAGTTGTTTGCTTTTTTTTTTTTTCTTTTTGGAAAGGAGTAATTCTATCTGACTCTATGGGAGTGATTCCTATTAGAAATGAAAGGCTGTGGAAGGAGGGAAAAGGCTTAACATGTATATTAAATTTAAATACAGACATTTGACATTTGGAAAAAATTAATCTGCAGTATTTAACTGCAGAGCTGTACAAATCGGTGCTTTCTGTTTACACAGAAGGCTTACACAGCCAGTTCTCATAGTTCAGTGGATATTGTAGTTTAGCTTTTAGCTCTATTACGCTTATTTTTCTGCTACAGAGGGGAGGAGCGGAGGGGTCCCGGGTGCACAGTGTAGATTACACTTGGAGCAGACTCTTCTGAACATACAGGGAACAGTTTAAGGAATTCTTCAGCTGACGGCCAGGATGTGAGAGCTGTAGAGGAGAAGGGGCTGGAAGGAGAACAAGAGCCACAAAGGCTGTGCTGCGAGCACTATTGTGCCCTCCAGACGCTGGGCTGAGTTGGAGGCCCTCTGCTCATCCCACTACAGGCACTGCTCCAGATTTAGAAATAAATGAAAGAAGTGGTATCTCAACAAACAAACCAACCCCAATGTCATCTTCCTCGCTCCGTAACTGAAAGCAGATTATCTGCACGCCAGCAGAAACAGCAAGGCAGCATCTCCTCAACAACAGCACAGGGTGTCATTTATCGCCCATCCTGCAGGATGATCAATCAGGACCAGTTTTGGCTGCTCATAAATTTACTGCTGCAGATAACGTACTGTATGAGAGAGGGGAAGAGAGGAAAGGAGAGGGAGAGGAGTCCAGACTGCAATGCCACTTATCCCCAAGGCAATCTCAGCAGCTTTCAGCAATCTGATATAAATTGTAAAATAAAACCTCAACGAGCACCTAATGAATTTTGAGATGTCAACATAGAGAGGTATCAGTGTATCAAAGAATCACATTGCTTCTCCTTTTCTTTAGTATACAGATGTTAGAAAGCAAACACCTAAAAAACCCAACCTGTCCTACGGCCCAGCACTTGCAGGAGGGGCTCAGCTCAGGGCGATCCGCACCACCCCTCACACAGCAGGCCTCGCACAGCAGGGATGTCAAGCTGTCAGATGCACAAATCTCCACCATCAGTCAGGCTGATTAATATTTGAATAAAACCCCTATCTGTACATACACAGGGAAATATGTGCAAATGAGATATAGTAATGTAAGGGAGATTACAGATCCTGTACAACATGAGATTACAGATATTGCTTCTGCCTGGGGGCCAAGGTCAACATCACTTGTTCTACCTTAGTTCACTACATGTGGGTAAAAGTGTGTCCTTCGGCAGCGTGCTAAGGGCCCTTCAGGGCTTTTTGGCCCCTTCAGCACCAGGAGATAACACAAGTCCCTGGCATCGACGGTGGTAGGGTTGGGTTTCTTTTGGCTGGGATCCAAAACAAGCCAAACATCAGATGGTGATGAGATGCTCAAGTGCTCCCGTGCTGGAAAACGCAAGGTCAGGAAGACCCCCTGGAACACAGGGCCCTGCGTCTCACTGTCTGTGTGGGAGTCTGCAGCCGTGCCCAGCAGGTAGAGTGACACAGTCCTCTGCCTTGACAGTCCTCTGCCTTGGCACCCCCACAACATGGCTTCAGGGTCTCAGTGTCGATGGGGCTCTCAACTTAAGAGCACATGTAGTGCTTGCTCCGGGCTGCTTGCGAACACTGAGAGGCTGCCAGCACGCGAGCCAGCCCCATGCAAAGGGAGACACCCAAAAACGGCCTGGTCCCATCCAGTAGCCAATAGGTGGCAACAGCCTTAAGTCACTGTCAGGTCCCACACCTGCCAAGGCAGTGCTTCCACTGACCTTCCTAATCCTGGTGCATTTTACACAAATTGGAATGGACCGAAACACAGAGCTGAAGTCAGTCCTGAGAGTCTCCGTTCCTCAAAAAACCTCATCCCGTTGTCACAGATCAGTCTGAACAAGAATCAACTCTCTCAGTCAACCGGATCTGCTCTGAGTGCCTCCCTCTGAAATAAAGCCAAGGAGATGAGGCCAAATCCACCACCCTTCATGCCAAAACCCTCCAGCTCCCGACATCGGGCTGCCAGCCTTCTGCAGGACAAGTGCCGAGGTTCATCAGCCCACATCAGCAGATATGAGCGCCCAGAAACCTGCAGGAGCATGCTGGTGGCACAGAGCACCCAGAGCAGTACGTAAACTCTCATCAAAGCCCATACATGGGCAGTCAGCCCCAGCTCCACGTTCATCCCTTGCTGTGGGACTCCAGCAGTGTTGTTTCCATTTCCCTCGCCGCAATTTCAGGCACTCTATGTTTGCAACAGAAAGGGTCTTAAAACAATAAAAAAAAACCCAACCCACAGGTAGCACTGTTTTTCAGCAGCTTTGTTAAGTGGCCTGCTGGCCTCCAGTCAATACAATAAGATCTAGAGGAGGATGCAAAGGTCACATTAGGGGAGCACATCTCCATCGACTTCAAAGAGAAAGGCAAAAACCCTGGCAGGTTTGGGCAAACTGCCTGGAGGTTTCCCTGCTACAGGCACTGCTCCTTTCCCAGGGCCCCGGCAGCCTGTCAGCATTGCATCGCCACACTGCAGCTCACCAGTTCCATTCTTTCAGTGCTCCATGAAAAAAAAGATATACTTTTAAAATGATTCTCATTGCATTTACCGGCATATGCTGGACATACGGTGTACAAGAACCTTCCTAGACCGCTGGATATCTGATGTGCACGAACCTTTCTAGACCACAAACCATCACGTCTGCTTCCTGATATGAGCAAGCTCATTGAAAACAAAATATGCACTTGAGGCAGGGCATCCTGTGCTGAAAGGCTGAGGCATTGCAATCGCTTCCTCCCTGAAAAAAAGCAGCAAAGATGCAAACCACTCTGACATGGAGCTGCCTGACAAGGACGCTGTTTGTTCAGGCATACCAACAATCAGACACATGTGTGCCCGCGTTTACTGCAGCTGCAAACCCTGCTTCAGCCACACTTGGCAAATAAAGAGCAATCAGAACCAGCTCATTATCGGCATGGCTAATGGCCCTGTATAGCTAATCATACAGAAAAAGTCAATTTTCAATTATTTTGCATGGAAATTATCTATCATACTTCACTCCAGTGCCTTTTCTTCCACACAACTTTGAAGGGCAATGGATGGGAAACAAAAATTCAGAAGCATTTCTGTGTCTGAGGTGCCACTTCAATTCCATTGACTTTTTAAGACCCTTCTGCAAATCATGCCCTATCTAAATATACCAAAAATAAAGTCCTAAATGTAATACCATAGAAATACAATAGTCCGAAAACAAAGCTCAACATGGCAGCAGGTCCCACACTCTGCACACAGGCTGTCTGTCAGTCCCAAAATGCCTCCAACGGAACCCTGCAGAAAGGCTTCACCAATTTCCTTCTCTTCTCTGCCTGCAATTTTTGCCTGTATGCAGAGGATAATAATAACAGGGTTTTATCAAGTATAAAGGGGTTCTGTTGGGATTAGTGCTTAAGAAGCACAGCGCGAGCTCAGTGTTACGTCTGATTAGGAGCCAGCTCAAACTCCAACACGTAGGATATGTAGGAAAATGGGGATGTGTAAAGATCACCGTAAGAAAAGCCAGCCTGCAACAGAGGAGCTGCTCCACACGGCCCTGCAGGACCCTCCCAGTGGAAAACCTTCCTGCTACAATTTGGCTTCTCTACATAAGATTTTCTCCTCCGCTCTATCTCTCTTTTTTTCATGTGATTAACAGCTTTATTAATTTAACAGCTCCTCACTTAAGAGGATTCCACCAGCTTACTGGTAGGATCCTGCCCGGGAAGCGCAGCCTGCACCGCACACAGGAAGGCAATGTAAGCTCCCTGTAACCTAACAGCTTCATGCATTAACTCCTGTTAATTGAAGACACACAATAAAAGTATTCTTCCCAAACTCATCGAGCCATTAAAACATCAGCTCAGCCCCAACGCGTGATGTATGGCACTCAGCTGGCAGGGACTGATTCAGTAGGAGGCCCTGATTGAAGGCGCTCGACCCCTCGCTCCCCCCTTGTCCCCTCCTCAGCTTCCATCCTTGTCTGCCCACTGCGCTGGGGGAACTCGTGCCCTCCCCCTGCCGTAGCAGCGGCTGAGACAACAGAAAAAAGGACTGCACCTTGAGATGCAATGCACTTTGGTGTGCACTGCGGCGAAGCGCCCAGCCAAGCAATTTGTAAACAGAAAAAGAAAGCACCAAAGTGAAGAAACCCCTCAAATCAGGCAGGGCTGGCTGTGCAGCACGCCCGGCCGGTCGCGTGCTGGCGGATGGCTCAGCATGCAGGAAGCCGCTGCCGTGCTCTGACTCACAGCTCTGAAGGCACTCAAGGACGGCAGCAGCCTCGGCCAGAGCTCCCTGGGATTGCTTCTAAAGAGCTAATGCCAAAACTATGAGCAGCTCGTTTGCAAGTTTGTGGGAACCGGGTGGCTTTTTTTTGGTGAGGAACATTAAATGTGACTCAGATGGTGACCTCCTTCTCTGCTCTGGAGGGCGGCCATCTCCTGCAGCCAGCTCCATGGGTACCACAGCTGCGGTGCTCAGTGTCCTGCTGGGCACCTGCATCCACACGGTGCTCACATTCTGCATTTTCACTGGAGCAAGTAGGATTTAAAAAAACCTTTACAAGTTTTCTAATGACATCAGTGGTGTGGGGAAGGAACACACTCCTCTGGCCACCAAAGTCTGCAGATGGGGCAGAGAGTTCCACGCCAGCTCAGCTGACGCCAGCAGGCTCCCAGGGGCTGTGCCCTTCTGCTTCATCCTAATGGGGTCAGCTCTACCAGGCGGCCCCTTCCCCATCCATCATTCCCTGTTCTTTGGGTCTCTGAGACACCCAGCACTGCCACCCTCCCTGCCCTCGGGTTCACATCCTCACCCCAAATCCCAAGCACCCCAGACTGGCCAGCTGGCCAGACATCTGGGACTGGATCATCACCACCCTGAACAAACTTTTTGTTTTCTCTGCCTCAGAGCATTTCCATGGCAACGTTCTGCAAGCAGAGCATCCAGCATCGGTGAGTGTGACCCTGGGAGCAGCCACTGACCACACGCCTTCTGCAGGAAGCCCTGAACAGGCTCCTGCATACAGCAGTTGGTGCTCCAGATTTCACTGTCTCCCTCTTGGGACAGCATTGGACCTCGTGGGCTTTTCTCTACCCCTCCTGTTTTCCTGGCATTACTCACACACCCAGGGACACCTACAAATGCTACCACACAAGCATCCTGCAGCACTTGTAACAGTTTCCTCTGATCAATTTTAACCACAATGATTTCTTACTCACAAGTGTGAATTTATAAAGAATGGCCCCAAATGTCGCTCTAGGGTATAATTTTGCTTAGTAATTAGTTTCGGCATAGAAACAGTATCAATGAAGCTCAACTGTAACATTCCTCCCTGCTCTGTCCCATAATGGGAAATCTTTCTCTGATGCGGGGCTGAAGCTGTTGCTGGAGCCAGATAAGACAGTATCAGCTTCTTCTCTTATTGGGAACTGCTGTGCCCATGCATGCAAAAGAGCCTCTTCCCACATGCAGCACACAAATGCACTACATGCTCTGAGGATGCCTAGGACAAAGCTGCAATCCACACGCAAGCCCAGGGCATGCAGGCGATGCCCTGTGCCTGAGGACATGCCTTGTGCCCCCCGGCCAGCCGTTCTTCCCCTCCCCCTTCCTCAGATGTGAAGACATGCAGAGCACAAGCTGCCACATGGGGAAACACAAGGGAAACACACAGTGCATACAGGATAGCACACAAGACAAACAGGATAAAGAAAAACACTCTTTCCATGGCATGGTGTGATCTTGGCCAAACAAGCATGGCGGGATTTGCACAGGTTCATAACCTGTTTTAATAAACAACAGACTTTGCTCCAGAAGAGAAAATGTCCCTAATAATTAACTTTCAAGTAGCTCGGTGGGGTATTCTGATGATCCCTTGCTGCCATTTGGCATCTCTGCATGGGACTTTCTGGGCCTGACTCACAGCTCATTATGTAGCTTCCTTACGCTGCCATAACTTAATCCACTCCAATAAACTTACTCATGATTTACATCACCTCCAGCAAAAAAAGCATAGAGTCCTCCATCAGTTCCTCATTCTTAAGCAAAGCTTATTTTTTAATTCGGCTAACTTGTGCTCAGCACAGTTTCCCCATTAGAAACTGAGATGAAGGAGGCTAATATGAAGACTTTTTTATTACAGAGAAAGAAAAAGGCTGATTGAAGACATTTATGGCATGCTCTCTGCACTAAGAACACTGTCAATCAACTGCCAGCTCCATGCAAGGGATGGACATCCCCACGAAGGAAATGCCCCATGAAGGAAATGGAAACCTGTCCAGTGCTGAGGCACCAGCAGACCAGCTACGAGCTCCTCAGTTTTCTCCCATGGTTGTTTACACATTTTCTGCTATCTCCAAACAAAGCAACTGACTTCAAGCACACTACCATGGGCATTCTGAATAGGAATAACACTTTAAACAGCTGTCAGTCATTCAGATCTTCGAGGATTATGAGGCTCGCTTCAGTGATCTCTGCTGTAGCCTCCCCATATAAAACAGCTGTGTGTTGGCCCTCCCCATGTATGGGCACTGGCACTGCGTGGTTAGCATCTGGCTCTCACACCAGGTTGTATAAACAGCGTGAGGCAGGCTGCAATGGGAGTTCTTTCACGCACACATGATCAGCCTTTTTTTTTCTTTTTTTCTTCTAGCAGCCCTGCATTATTGGGTCCTTACTTGCCTTTCGAATAAACACACAAAGCGTTTTAAAAAGGAGATCTGCACAGGAAACAGTTAAGAGGGGTAATCTAAAAGGCACAAAGGACTTCCATGGACCCAGGACCCATGGTATGGGGACAGCTGAGAGGTGTCAGGTGCGCAGGCAGGCAGCCACAAGGCCCGCAAGGCCATTCCCAGGCTCTGCCAGGTCTCTGCAAAGCCCAGGAGTGGGGGGCATCCTCTGCTGCTCCACTTCAACAGCAGGAATGTGCTACCACAGGATGCAGTCTCATCTTGCAATCCTCGGGATTAAAAGAAAACAACAACGAAACAGAACATGCCTAAAATGCTTCTGCTTCTGTCTAGACTTAGGCATCCAGAGGGATTAATCAGCTCCTCCTGCCCAAGCCACGCACTGCAGCAAAACACTCCTGCTGGGAAAGGGATGTGCTGCACCTTGACAGGGCCACAAGACCCACAGAAAGACCCCTGGGAAGGGCCCAGGAACCTTTCCCATGCTTGGACCTGCTTACTTGGGATGGAATCACAGCAGGGCTTCCTGGGTGCAGGGAAAGGCAAATGGAGCACTGAGAGCAGGAAGGAGGCAGTCCGTGCGTGCAGCTGGGTGCCACACAGAACCGCACAGAAGCACTGAATGGCAGAGGCAGGGAGAGACCTCTGGGTCCATCAGGCCCAGCTCCCGCTCCAGCAGGGCACCCACAGCAGGGGACCCCGGGCCACATCCAGACAGCTTTTGGAGATCTCCAAGGAGGGCACTCTGTGGTCTCTGGGCAGTCTTTGCCAGCACTCAGCCATGTGCACAACAGATGTTCAGAGGGAGCCTCCTATGTTCCAGTTTGTGCCCACTGCCTCTTTTTCCTGGCACTGGGCACCGCTCTGCAATCTCCCTTTGAGTATTTATGCACGGTGATGGGATTCTCCCGAGCCTCTTCTCCTGGCTAAGCAGTCCCAGCTCTCTCAGCTTCTCTTCACAGCACAGGGCTCCAGGCCCTTCACCATCTTGATGGCCCTCCACTGGTCTCTCTCCAGTACGTCGAGGTTTCTCTTGTACTGGGAGCCCCAGAGCTGGACCCGGCACACCAGGTGTGTGTGGGTCACCAATGCTGAGCAGAGTGCAGAAGCAGCTCATTTACACGAGGTCAAAATGCCCCCAGCAATCTCCCGAGCCGCCAGCTCTCCCTGGTGAAAGGGCAGGGCAGGTCGGGGCAGGGGGACACCAGCACCCAACCAGAGGGCCGGGCCTGCAGCCACCACCAGGATTGCCACTGAGGGCAGGAGTGGTTTAACGTGCTTAACCGCATCTGCATTGGAACATGTTTCGTTCTAATTGCAAACTGATCTCAGTAAGATAAGGCTATTGGGATTAGGTACTGAAGTGATCTCATCCCGTTAACCAGCTATTAGCACGAGCTTTGTGAAACCCGTGGCCAGGAAGCAGCCCAGCACTGCTGGCTCTGCCAGCCCAGAGCTGCTCTCCTCCAGATGCCTGTCCCTGTTCAGCACGGCAGGCTGAGCAGCCAGAAGATGTCAGGGCAAAAAGAGGAAAAGCACACACATTAAAAAAAAAAAACAACAAAACAATGCAGCTCTTGCTATAAAATGTCACCAGGAACTTTTTCAATAGGTATCAAGAGCTCTCGAGCTCTTTTAAGATGTAGGAAGTGGTGGGTGAGGAGGAGGGCAGAGGGAACTCAGCAGCACATTACAAAGCATTTGTATTAAAGCCTTTCGGAGGGGTGGCTGGAGAGTGTTTATGAATTTACAACAGTCCCTTGTAAAGACAAAAACTCAAAATGACTCAGAGAAACCTGACTTATGGAATTGTGTCAACTTCTGCATATAATGGAAAACTCTGCGCAAGCAGAACATCTGTGTTGATTTAGGTACCAGCGAAACCGAGTATGTTCTGCAAGTAGCAGCACTCCAGTAACTAAAACCACAAAAAAGGAGCAAAAAAAAGCTCCCGTCACCTTGTACTGGATTTGGGTCTCGGTTGCACAGACACAAATGCAGAGGAAACACTACTGACTTCAAAGGGAGCAGAGCTCCAGGCTGACAGCAGGCTCAGAGAATAGCATCTGGCCTTTCACCTCCAGCTGAATATGTGAAAGACACACACACAACAGAAATTGGAAAGACCCAGTACTAGGGGATGCACACAGGTCAAGGAGAACTGTATTGGTCTGTAAGAACAGCTCGCTCCAACTGGCTCAGACCCATGACTGTGCACGCACGCTGTACCACAAAGAGCTGCCTACTCCTGCTTCCCTCCATCTTTCTGCACAAGGTCTGCTCTCTGTTGCATCTGAATCTATCTGAGCCATTTCTATCTCTGATAAATTTTAAGCACAGGGAATATTTCAAATCCAGTTCAACCCTCCTTTTGGTTGGATGTCCAACATGAAACTACACCATTTGATTAATTAAATGACCTCAAGGAAGTTTCTGAGGGACTGTCATACGTACTCACTGAGAGCAGTGGAGGAACTTTAAAGGCCAGTATTCTTGATAATCTGGTTATGTGGTTAAAATTCTTAAATTTACTGCTCATTAGAAATCAGCTTTCCTCAACAAAAATAACTTGCATAGATAAGTACAATTTAAGCATCATAAATGGCAGACAGTAAAGAGTATATCAGAATGTTTCAGGTGCATCAGGTATTTAATACTCAAAGATAATTTTTAGTACCCAAATGATAATATAGATTTCTCACATGACTGAGTCCTAGTGGGGACCCAAACATGCCAGCCCCATACCGCCAGGTTAGTGCTCCCAGTGCACTCAGCAAAGCAACCTCAAAGTCCACACACGGAGCAGCAAATCTCAGCGTGTTGAAAAGTGTGACTTGATCTGGAATGAAAGAATGCAATTAAAATGGTCTCTCTCAGCTGACAGCTGTAGATGGCCGTCTTCCCAATGTGACAACCTCTGTGACAGCAGCAGTCCAGAATCAAAGAGTAAGACAAAGGAGAATGTTGTAGGAGAGTAATGGATTATACAATGCTCCCCATGTAAAAAAGCTTTTTGTGATCAGTAACTAATGCTGGGAGAGGGGGAAGGGCCGCAACACCCCAGTGCTAACAAAGGAGGAGGATGGCCTTGGCAGCAGGCTGGTAAGCCCAAGCAGACATTGGAGCTGGGTGTGAGCTCCGTCCTTTGCCCTACTTATGGTCACAGAACCATAGAATGGTTTGGGTTTGAAGGGACCTTAAAAACCATCTGGTTCCAACCCACTGCCCTGGACTGGTTGCCACCCAGCAGGTCAGACTGCCCAGGACCCCATCCAGCCAGGTTTTGAAGGCCTCCAGGGATAGAATCATAGAGTAGTTTACGTTAGAAGGGACCTTTAAGATCACCTAGTTCCAGCCCTTTGCTATAGGCAGGGACGCCTCCCACTAGGGCAGGTTGTTCAAAGCCCCGTCCAGCCTGGATGGGGCATGCACTGCCTGTGCAGTGCCTCTCCACCCTCTTCTCCTCAGCTGGTGGTTCCCAAGATATTCTACACGTTCTCAATGCACAAGCTATCGTACGTACGGAGCTTTTTTGGGGCACTATTTCTCAAGGGTGCTTTAACATCCCTGGCTTAACTGCTCCCACGTTGTTTTTGCTTCAGAACTTCTGCAAAGACAGGCACTAATTAGCTTTGACTAATTCATGAAGAAAAAAGCTAATTAGCAACCCTCCAAACTTTGGATGACCTCTCCTCCTGATGCTTGCTGTAGGAGCCCATGAGCATCCATAAATTCTTGTCTCAGTTTGAAGGAGGAAGAGGAACAAAAGGGTAAATGGCAATGCTAGCTCAGGGTCACAGTGCCAGCAGCTCTGCATGGAAGCTCCTCGCCAGCAGTGGGAATAGGGGTGGGCCGGCTGAGGACAGCGGGACCGAGGGACGCACACCAACAGCTGATCCCTCCCCGGGGGCTCACCCCACAGCAGGCGGGTAACGAAAACGGAGCTGAGAAAAGGAAAAGCCCAAACTCGAGCAAGTTCCAGCGGCTGGGTGCTGGTCTGTGAAGCCCTGTCCTTTCTGGGGGTGATTTCCTGAAATGCAGCGCTGGTGTTCGACTCCCAGACAAGGGCTCCATTTTGAGAGGTGAGCTCAGCGCTCTGTGAGCAGCTCTCAGACACATGAGAAAGCAAAAACACCCCCGTTACAAATTTCAGCTCAAAGTGAAACATTTACCTTGGCATGAAAGCCCAAGCTATTCTTTCCTAAAATTTTCCCAGTAAAATTTATTTGCTTCGCGAGACATTTAAGAGCTTACATTGGCCGATAACAGCGATGCTGCGGTATCAGACAGCGCTTGCTGAGGCTGCCGTCCACTCGGGCTGGAATTTCAGAATGTTTGGACTGGAATCAGTTCATCCCATCCCAATGTTTCTCTCTGATAACACTGTATAAGCCATCGACTTTAACTCTGCATTTCCTGGTAGAATTTAAAACCAAAATTGACGAGAAATGCGTGTGTTTAGAAGGCTTCAGCTTCATGATTCCCGGTTAAAATAAATTTGAAGACATGATTAACGTTGAATGCATTGATCTATTTATCCAGGAAGATGATGTTTTAATATACCCCGGCCAAACGGTAATTCATCTGAAAACATATTTGAATTGAAAAATGAAAGTCAACCATGAATTATTCTACTATCCATCACATTTACAAAAGCAGCTCTGGCCATTTCTTGCTGCCTAAATCACACCAGCATCCCTAGAAATACAAGCGATGTATCTAACAGCGCCTTCCAGCTTTTCCTGGCTCATTTTTGACTTTTTTTTTTTTTTTTTTTTAATGTGCTCACTCAATTTACACTCGATTTCTTTAAAAATGGAATGTTTGATATCTGCTTCCCCTGCAATTCTGAAGAATGAAGATAAAATTACCAGAGCTGAAAAAGGACAAATAGTTGTCTCTTTGCTCAGCCTGTTTATTTTGTATATACTCTGCTTCCCCGTTTCTTCTGAATATCTGGCAGTTTCTTTGTTTTCTGCGTGTTGTCTTTCACATAGCAACAGAAGAAAGAGCAGGGATAAAGAGGGAAAAAAAGCTTCACACGGGAAAACATGAGCTACTCTTGAATCCAAAGAACTTGGTACACTCAGAAGAGCTAATTAACAAACTAAATAACATACTCTGGAAGCAAACGCTGACGCACAAACACAAAACAAGGAATGAGAATCTGGAGGTCATGGCAAATCACAACACAAACACGAGTCAACAAAGAAATGCCGTTCCACGAAACAAAATCTTGATTTTTAGGAAAAGGAGCGGCGTGCTTAAAAACTGGGAGATAATTCCTCAGACACATTCCTCTGTTGGGCTAACGCAAGGCATTTGCAGACACATACAACAGCAGGCAGATCTAAAACAGACCAGCCCCTGAGTGGAAGAATAGAAGTCACAACAGATTCAATAAATTTACCCGATGATGAAAGGATAATAGAATTAGATGTACAACGTCCAAAATAAGAGAGGACTGCAAAATGGAGAAGAATTTAAATAGAAATTGAATCTAAACTTCTAAGTTGAAGATTTCTATATCCAGTGGGGGATGGACAAAATCATCTCCAGTTGCAACAAAACACATTTTATTTGGGATCCGAGGGAAAAATAACTCAATATTAAGGGTTGAGAAACACAGGAACCAGGCCTCCTGAACCTGCTGCAATATGAACTACATGGAAGTTTTCAACAGCAGCTGAGACAAACGAGATCAAGGCAAGACTTCTTCTTGTCCCAGGGCCAGAAACCAGATAATTTCTAGCACATGTGTGCTGTTGCTTTGGGATTCTTATGGAAATGAAGTCCTGCTTCTTCAGAGAAGCCAAGGCGAGAGTGGCAATACAGGTAGCAACATCCCAGGGCGGAACAAAGAAAGCAACAAACAAAGCCACATCACCCTGAGCAGCAGCTCCTGGGATCCGGGCAGGGTAATGGTTTGTGTCTGACAAGACTTTTATTGCGTGGCAATTGCTGACATTATCCCACGCCAAGATCCTTGATGTTTGTCTTCACACTGCAGACATGCATTCCTATATTTAGCAAAACATCCCAATCTGACAAATAAATGTTTCATCAGTGATCTCGATTAGCCAGGATGGCAGAGTGCAGGCCTGCGGTGCAGACATCTATCTGTTCCTGACAAAACTCCCCAGCCAAACTGCAGGGAAATGGCACTGCGGGTCCCTGCCTGCTTAGCAGACCGTAAGTGACTGCAGAAGTCCCAGGCTCCCACCTTCTGGCTGCCTTGTGCCCGTGGGCACCGGGCCCAAGCTGTCCCCATCTCACTGCCTGCCACACCTGATTCCCCCTTGGGGCCCAATAAAATACCCATCTCATTATGTCCACTCCGCTCCCGGAGGTGACTGAAATAAAAAGCTGCTCTGGCAGGAAAGCTTAGGAAATGAAACACAGGGGAGATGGGGAAAGAGGAGAAAAATAGAAATCAAGAATAATAAAAAAAAAAAGCACTCAACCAGGTGGATGGAATGAGTCCAGAATTACTTACAGCTTCAGAACTGAGAGGAAAAAAAAGAAGAAAATGAACACCTGGGCATATTGTGAGATTAGAAGTGTATTTAGTATGTGTGTCCTAAAAAGGACAAGTCTTAGATATGAGCCACAGGATGAGAAAAGAAACTCTCTTTCCCACAAAGATGGAACCTCACTTTGTAAGTTTGGGAAAGAGCATTTATTCATGAAGATAGCTTTTTCCTTCACTGCCAGAAGTAATGAAGATCACACTCAAAATCTACCACCTGCACATGATTACCAGCTATTTAACCACAATCAAAATACACTGAAAACTGTAAATGAACTACACTGATGGACAGAAATGCCAGTTGTGGCCAAACCTCCCCGTGAAATTCCTTCTATGAAGCTGGGATTGCCACAGGCCATAGCATTAAAAAAAAAAAAAGTCAGTCTGAGGTCCCAAGTACTTCACAGAAAGAGCCAAGGTGTGTGTGTTCTGTGGCAGCAGACTTGAGAAGGCAGACCTTGGGAGGAGAAGAAGGCAGTCTGGCTCCCCAGCACTTGCTGGTATTTGAGCACCCTTCCTTCACTCTGCCGTTTCATGCCGTTTTTCCTGCAGGAGGAGACAGCAGGAGCGCTGATTGCATTTGATTAGCAATGAATCAGCAAACTGTACCTCAACTGAGCCTACTAAGTTGAAGGAAGCCCTTCTTTTCCCATCTACAGGCAGATGTACTGGTCTGACTGATGGTGACCTACTCTAACCTGCCCTTCGGTTTTCAAAGCAGAAAGAAATCTGCCCAAACACCAGGCGACCAGCAAACCAAAACAGCAGGGCGTTGACCTCCCAAACCCCAAAGCTGTTCCCCACGGCAGAGCTGCAGCTCTGCAGCACGAGGCAGGTGTGCAGGTCCTGTGGTGAGCAACAGCTCGCGTGAAACCTGGCCCCATGAGGAGCACGAGATGTGCTCTGCTCAATGACTGCTCACAGAGGGGGGACACGGTGCCAGCCTGGTGTGGTTTTGTTGTAAGAGGAGCTGGAGTGATTTGGTTGAGAGAGTGAGGTATGGGTGGTGCAAACGGGCTGCTCCCCACCCAATCCAGGAACCGAAAGCACCTCTTAAAAAGAGTATAATCTGCTATTAATAAATCTTCAAAGGCCTGCTGACATGCCCAAACACACACAGAAAATGAGATTTTGCAATTGCAAAGCGTTCAAGGCTAGTGCCTGCTAACAGCCAGCCAACATGGAGAGCAGCAAAGGAAAGCCCTACAGAAACATAGACAAGGGCTGCTCTGAAACCTGCCCCATCTCCTGCCCCTTAGCTACCTTGCCAAGCTTTTCTCTGTTTTGACTTCACATTTTCCTACTTTTAAGAACCTGCTTCCTGTAGGTATAGGAAAGATCTATGCAAACAACGAGGGGAAGCTGACGACACTGAGGGAAGAGTGAAGCTGGCTGACAAATGTGAAAGACATCAGCTGAAAAACAGCCATCTCTTTCCTCTGAACTCATGCAGTTGCAATAAATTCCTGTAAAATAGGAACAAACCAGTCCACATACAACATCACCTGCTGCGGAGTTGGCACCGCTCTGCTGCTGCATCCCTTCCTTTACCTGCACCTTAACCTCAGCCTCCAGAAGGGGCACAGGCCAAGTTAAAACATGTTTGTTTGGGTATTGAGTTAAACTTCTGTTTCTGGCTTGCAAATATTATTACATCACTGAGATTGGCGATACTAAGTAGTGGAGACCAGGATGTGATGTTTTTTAATCCTAGAGGCTACTTGCAAGTAAGCTTGGATGATGGTCCTCAAGAGACAACACCTCACAGCAGCTCAATCCAAGCCAACTGGTACATCCTTTATGCCAAAGGCTGTAAGAGAAACACGTATCAGAGATCATGACCAATACCTGCCTGTGAGGGTCATACCAGGAACAGACAGCTGGGATATAGGCACTCTGGTGCTGGGGCTGCTTTTTGAGACAGGCTGTCCTCTACCAGGACAAGAGACGTGGCTGTGGGGTAAAAGAAGCAAATGATCATTCAATAGGATTTGGCCATTTTGCTGGGCCTGCAGCTGCAAAGCCTGTTTCAGTCATAGAAATTGTGGAAAACTGAGTTGCTGCCACTCTCCAGGAATGGTCCAAGGTAGGACCAGGGTTATGGGCACGGGAATCAATAGGTGCAACTTCACTGCCCGTACATCTTCATTCACAATGATGCTGTCCAACACACATTTCTTCTTCCTCCCTAGTTCTCTCGTAGCAGGGTTCTTGGAAAGATCACTTATAAAGCCCTCTTTGGTGCACTTTGATTTAACCAGGTATAGTTTGAATATTCCAGGGTGCATTAATTACCATTGCTGCACAAGTGCAACTGAAGAAACAAAATGTTTTCCATTTGCACAGGCTGAGTACTTGTTTAAAACATTCTTGGTATCATTAGGAGCTAATCAAAACATAGTGTATGATAGTTATGAAGAAAACACACAAAAAAACCCCTACCTGCTGCTTAAGTATCCAGTTTTTTAATAACATTGCAGTAATGTCTTGACAGATAATTGGCTTCTCAGTAATAATGAAATTCCTTATCTAAGTTAGTAAAATTACCTACTGGTCTTTTAAAAAGACAAGGAGAGGTTGGGAAGGAAATGATAATTCTCCCCAGCATGGAGAGATTTAATCAGGAAGATAACAAAAGACACATCACCTGACTTCTTTTGGAAAAAAAAAGTGATTGAAGCAAGTTTTACAAAGGCTCCAACACATTTGAAAAGTTATGCAATTGCATTTTAAATTAAAATTTACAATAAAGGGATTCATAATTGCTGGGTTGTTCCTAATGACCTCTTTGAAGTTCTCTGCAGGTACAGTACCTGATTTAGGTTTTAGGACTAGGAGAAGTACGGACAGCGTGCATCCTGCATTTTCTCCTTTCCCATTCTACATTTTCACTTTCTTCATTATTAGTTTTTATTTATTTATGCATTTATTTTTGGTTGTCCCAAATCCAGGACCCTGTGACACAGCTTCCCAACTCCTGTCCACCCAACCTTTTTAGAATGCTCCAGAGCAGCCTTCAAGACTCATTATATTGCTTTTGAATGAAAGCAAAACATCTGCAGGGCCTGTCAAACGTTCTTACACTGCAAACAATGCAAAAACCCAGGAGTGCACAAGCAGCCCATGCAAACCTGCATTTCCAGTCTTTGTGGCTTCATTCCTTCTGCATCTGCTGGCTTCTGTTGGTCAGTTCACATGCAGAAATGCATCACTGAAGTCAGAAGCCTTATGCAAGTTATTTTCAAGAAGATCTTATTCTTCAAGGTGCCCTGTTAATTACTATTGCCGCGGAATACAGATAGAAGATACTGTCCCCAGCTGAAGTGTGCACCTGAGCTAGATCTAAAATTTCTCAAGGCTTTTAAAAGAAGCCATTTTAAAACTCTGGATTTTATAATACATCAAGACAACACTCTGTATTTATTTTTGGCAAAACCTTTCTTTCAGTGTTAGTTCTTTTAATGTGATGGTATTAATTCTTTGATATAAAGCTAAGCCGGGGCTCTAACACTTCTTATTAGAAGCGCATCCAACTTTGCCTACCTATTTCCAAGAAGAGTGCAGGCTTTCCTCTTTAATCTTTTCTTAAAGTTTGGCACTTTACCTCACCTGGGACACAACAGGAGGAATCCCTGGGTGAAGGCTTCAGTTTTCCTAAGAGTAAAACAGGAGGAAGCACAAAGCAGATGCTTCAGTGTAACCACAGGAGGGGCTGGAGCTGTGGGGTGTGGAGAAGACAAACCTAACTCGTTAACACTTCTAGGTAATTCTCTGTGTGCTGTGAGAAACTGAACAGTCAGCTAAAACCACCAGCTACTAGCAGAGTACAGATGGTATCAGTAGAAACTACATAATTTACTAGTTGTGAGAGTTGTGCCCTTTCGTGGAAACAAAACTAAAGCAGACATACAGAGCTGGTAATTTCCAAGTAGTGCAATTTGTTTAATGTTCTTCTTTATCGTGCTTTGATAGGAATGGGTTTTAGCCACAGAATCTCACATCAGAGCTGGGCTCTGATGCATCTTCACCATGCAGATGTCAACCACAAGCCCTTTAGAGAGCTCCAGCTGCATGGAGAAACCAGCTGCTCTCCCTCCTATGAGTACTGAGAGGGTCTGAATCCAAACGCTTGGTCCAGGTGTGTCCTTGTCACCAGCAGGGTAAGCAAATTAAGTCTAAACACCGTAAGTATTTGCAAGTGGCCTAATAAAAAAGAAACGTGTAGTTACTGAGTAGTTACTAAGCTCTACAAACATACATGACTCATGATCTGTTCTTCTAGAGGACTTCTAGCCTGGTAATTTCTATGTACTTTATTAACATTCAAGATTCAGGACACGTACGAGCATTATCTTCATTTCACAGGTAGGAAACAGAGATATTTATTGAGATAAGGCACAGAGAGGTGAAGCGACTTGCCTGGGGTCACATCAAGGTTTCTGGCAGAGGCACGATCCTTCCAGATCTTCTGAACTCTGGGCTCTGCTTTAAATTACCAGCCCTCGTCAGGTTTACAGCACCTCGCCCTCCCCTTCTGCAGACTGTTTGCTCCGAGCGAAACGCATTCATTGATGAACTCTAACTTGTTCTTAAACATTACTTACGGACTGCAACTTCAAATGAAAATCTCTGCACTGCAGTCATATTTTACCTACCCAGTTATTCTAATTGAGTATTGAGCAAAGTGGCTAATTAGGAGTCTTCAAGGGACTGTTTGTTTAATTTTGTTTTGGAATGTGTGCTTGCATAAATGCCATACAAGAAAAAGTCTGGAGGCCACAATCATCTGCAATGTAAAAATATTTCGGTTTCTGTGAAGTTTTCCCTCCCCTGAGGGTTCTAATTCATCTCCACTAGTTGATAAATCAAGTTCGGAGCACCCTCCCCCCGCACTGGTGCCTAGCAGAAATATGACCCTCTTCTTGTCCAGGCATGCAGACAAGTGATGAATCAGACTTTCCCCAAGAAAACGCTGCAGCTCTTTTCCTAAGGCACACTGCTGCCTAAATAACTCAGCTTTTCCTACAGTGGGCTGCCTCTAGCAGCATGTCTCTGTTTACTGTGAGAAAATACAAGGGATATGGTCTGGATCTGACCTGAAGGTTACCGAATGTTATCCAGCTGATACCTATAGAAAAACACAGACTGCAAGAGCACCCAGCCCTGCACGGCCGCTGACAAATGCCAGAAGTTTCCCAGTGCCACTTCTCACACAGTGTGTTCCAGCTCCGTGGGTCAGCCAGGCACAGCCTGCTGCTGCCTGCACCACCCAGCAGCCTCCAGACCTGCTGGATACACTGGAGAACCTTTTAACTACAAGCATTAGCATTCATTATGATCTAAATCACAAGTATTTCAACGTAGTTTCAACTCATTAGATCCCTAAGGCAAGTGGATTTCCCCCAAAAACTTTTTCTTTCCCTTCAAAGTGGAACAGAGCCAATTTCTCTACTTCCCTATGAAGGCAGAATTTGATTCAAAGAAGATTTAGGCTGTTTAGAAGTGTGAAAGAGATGCACAGTTAGTTTTTGTTTTATATATATATATATATAATTAAGAATGAACTAAACATTGGCCCATGAGCAGTGCAATGTCCTTCTTGCACTACTGAGCAATGTAAGAAGGACAAAAAGCACAGAGGGACTGATGCTGTCCTCAAGCTGAGCACTTGGAGTTTCCCCTGCAACATCTGCTTTGCCACTGTGCATGCTTCATAGCATGCTGCAGTCAGGAGGGGGGCAAGATGGTAAGAGTAGAGAAGGCAAATAAGCTTGTATATGTTCCAACTTCCTACACAGTGCTGCCCATTCGTCTCAGCTCGCTCTTGTTTGTGGTTTTGACCTTTTTTGATACTGCCCTAAAAAGCTGATCTTTAGGAAGGGAGAGCAAAAGCTACATGCGTTAGGAACAGAAGCTCAGTGCATCCCATGGCTTCACTGTTGTTAACTGCTCGTGGGTTGTACGCAGGAACTGGTATCTAAGAAATTTTGTACAAAACTTGGCAGGCCACTCTAACATGAAACAGGCTTCCAATCTTGAAAAATTCTTCCACAGCCCTGCTCCCTTTTCTTCCTTCTGAGTAGATACTAAGCAGACTCTTTTCATCTCCCCAGAGCTGTGTAATAGAAACAGAGTGCTGCAGGATGTATGCATCTACAATTGTTTATTTGGATCCCTGTAATCCAGGCTGATTTACACAAGAAGAAGGGTCTCTATGTAAGCGATCTTGCTTCAGTCCGTCCCTACCTCACACTTGCTCCAGGACAGGACTCCCTGAGCTCCATGAGCTAACGCAGATGTCTGAGGGATGAACTGGGAAGGGAGACTTAGCACAGTCTGCAGGCACTGAGCACAGGGTAGCCCAGCTGTAATGCACAGCTTCCCATGCTGAGGGCTGCTGCGGCTTCCTTTCTAAAAGAGCTGTTGAGCATTGGATTCACACAGGAAGGGAGGTCAGGCTCCCATATCAACATCACCTGGTTTCACTGTTCGGTGCTTAGCAGTGTGAGATTGCCAGTGCAGCAGCTGCTGTCTTGCAGTCTGAGCAGCGCCCTGCATGTGGCCAAGATAGGATTTCTGCTCCTCAGAAGGTGGACTTGGCCTCGATGCTGTTAGCATAAGGAATGGGAAAGCTGGTGAAGCAGTGACCGATCTCAGCTGCATGCAGTGACTGCAGATGTCCCAAAGGCTGGGATCTGAGTCTCACATCGACGTGGCTGAGTGAATGGCACAATACCGAGCCCGCTGCTCTCCTTGCATGGCCTGGCACAGGAGGTCCAGAGGGGATCTTCAGCTTCCTGTCCACTTAATGCCAACTAACTTGAAAAATTAATCAAAGAAATTCACATTAATACAACTGACAGGGAAATGTAATTATGGTGTGCCTAACATTTAATTCAATATGGTTACCGAGTCTAAAAAGCATGCTACTTTCTTTATGAGATTGCTTTACTGTTTATTAGAGAAAAGGTCTCTGTATAAAATGATTTTTATCCAGCTCTGGAAGGAAGGAGCGAGCTGGGGCTGCTCCCACGGCATGAAAATTGCTTCACCCTTCACTCAGGCAAGATGCACTTTCTGGACATGAGACAAACCACAGGCAGAATTACGCTCCTGGTCCTCCACTTGTATGGAGGGATTGCTGGAGGACCACTGTGGAAGCCTATCCTGTACTGCAGTCCCTCTGCTCCACCCACAGCTCCACCCCCACTCCCAGTTGTTAAGCCTACAGTTTTAAGAAGGTGATTTTTTTTCCTTTTTTTGCCCGTCTAATAAATGTCCTGTTAAATTCTGGGTCGCAAAGCTGTATCAGATGGCAGCATTTTATCAGTTTGGTGCTCTTGCTTCTCAGGAACTGAATGAGTAGCAGTGGTGACAGAAGAGTCATCTACTTGTAGACCTCAGCAGAACTCACTAATGCTTTTTAAATTAATTTGAAAGGCTGTCTTGGCACTGAAAGGCCAGACCTTCCTCTTTTTAATTAAAACTTTTTTTTTTTTTTTTTTTTTTTTTTTTAAGAAAAAGAAGAAAAGCAGAGTGAATTTATGCCTTAATCTTAATCTCCCTTTTTTGGTCAAACAACACAGCTTTACTCACCGCTAGCAAGTGGGCTTTTTTTTCCAAGCCCTGCCCTTCGCTCATAAACAAAACCAGGCAGAGCTGGGTCTCATTACAGCCTGCACAGACACATGGTCCTGCTGTGAGGGCAGCCCCATGCAGGGCGCCGCACAGCAGCAGCAGGAGCAGTTGTCTGCGAGTTTCCTATTCCAGCAGAGCCGCCGCTCAGACGTGGCTGGGGCTGTTTGGGAATTCCATTTTCATGTCCCAGTACAAGGGTTTGTAAACCTGATGCCAAAATTTGCTATGGGGAGCACCAGCACGTGGCACAGCTGCACCGACTCTGGCTGAGACGGAATGGTGGATGTGAGCATCTTCCCATTTGGTCCTTGCTTTTGGATTTGGGCAAAACATGAGAAATTTGGCAAATGCTTCGCAAGCGGTCTATAAACAAATAAAATCAGTACATAAATTAACTCATTCCTGTGCTAAGTGGTGCTGGTCTTAGAATTTTACGACTGTCTTCACAAAGTTTATGGCTGTCTCAATGTAATTAGAGAGGAAACAGCTTTGAACTCTGCAGTAGCGTTCACAAAATTAATCTGGATCTGACAGATGTGCCAGACCATGCATCAGCACAAACATCATTTCTCGATCCACGGATCAAACGTTACAGCAGGTCTGCCAGCCACTGACAAGGGAAACAATCCCGAGGTTTTTATGGCAGTGAAGACTTGGATAATTGGGATAACAGCACAGATTGCTGTTACTTACAAACAGGGAGGCTCTGACCACAACGGCAGGTTTTACTGATGTCCCTGTGCTCATGTGGCTCATGTAGGATGGGGCAGGTTATAATCCCCTCATACACAGCTCCCGGGTGCCTCCCACGTGGCAGTCCCCGTCGGAAGGGGCCATCTGCCTAAAAACCATCCCAGCACATGAGCAGGGGACTCTGGCAAAAGCCATGGGCGTCTGAACAGCAGAACTCTGCACTGCCCCATCTTACCCACTGGCTGCTCTTCTCACCTGAGCGATGGCAGAACATTTGCGCAAAGTTGGGCGCATCGATGCCTCTCCACAAACCTCCTCTTCATTTATTATTAACAAAAAGCCAAGAGCCAGGCCAGAGAAGCCAGAGAGGCCACTCAGTTCGCACTCCTCTGCTTCCCCCTTTTTCATCAGCAACGCAATGAATTTAGGGCTAGAGGGATGCCGGCTGAATCAGCCGCATTGTCTGCAGCCTAGGCTGCTTGGCTTCTGGCTGTGGCACAACCTCCTCGCTATTGGGAGGCATCTGTTTTGCATTCATTTCAAAACGGCTCCATTGTGGTCCTGGGCTTTTCTTTAAACCGCTTTTATCGCTGCTCTTATCAGCTTTTGTGAGGCCGCGCAGCCCCAGGAGTAATGGATGCAGGAGGAGGCAGGGGCTGCACCAGCCCCAGTCTGAAAAGCTCCTCCTGGATGCTTTGGGATTTGGGGTGAGAAAGGCGTAAGCGAGGCAATGCCTGTCCTGTTGCTTGGATACTTCCGAACTATTGAAAGGAGCTGAATGCTGCGCTGCTGGCAGGCGCTGCTCACAGCACTGTGTAGATAGATGTAAGGATATCTGGGAGCCCACAGACACAACCAGCAGTGTTTGTATTTGAAAATGTGAAGTGACCCACGTGAAAAAAATCTCTAAAAATCTACTTGAAATAGAAGTCTTTCAGCTCCATGCTCCAGGCCATTTCTCAGCTAGCTGCCACTTTTTACTTCAAAGGTTAGTCCTTACAGCTAAATAAAATATTTATGTTATCCAGTATGAGGCATGAAAATTTTGTTTTGCTCATTTCTGCACGCAGATTTGAAATCTGCCTGTAATTTCCTTTCTGTTATTTGAAGGTTTGGCTGTGAATATTAAGTGCTCATTAGCACCAAGATTGAAAAACCAGCAACCAATCCCAAGGCCAGACCCAGATACTAAGTGCTGGGTCATTTCCTGCCTCGCTAACAACTCTTCCTCCAAACACAAGTTATCACATCAGCTCTGTTTGGGTTTTCTTTCACTATCAGAGGGCACTGATGTTTATAACAAGAAGGGTACTTCAGCCTTTCAGAGACAGGCTGTAGGCTGTCAGACCCTATATGCATGCATGTGGTTGATGCAAACACCAATACTCAGCTTACCAAACAGATTTGTTTTCCTCTATTTATACCAATATATCAAACATACCCAATTTTGTTTTCTTGGTTTCAACCAACTCAGTTAACAGCTCACTGCATTACAGCCTAAATAAATCTCACAACATTGCCATTCCATTTGTTTAAAACCCCAGCTTCAGAGAAGCTCCCAAACCAGAAATGGAAATATATGTTTATTCATCCCTGGCCAAATTTAACTCTGCTAAATTCAGTGTTATTTTGCTACTAATTTCATTCAGAGAAAGAAAAAGACCAAGGCTTTTTATGTCCAGACTTAAATATTGAAACTTCAGCTCTCAGCAAATACTGGAAATGAAAAGCACCATAAAATGTTGTTGTTATCCATCTATTCCCTGTGCATTTGCTAGCAAAACCCAACCTTTGTAAAGGCTACATTTTCCTTTTGTTTCTTTTATGAGCAAATTTAATGCTGTTCTACTGTCCTCACTCCTGAATTCCATACCTGAGAGCTGACCTCAGCTCTGACAGCTATGAGTTGTGTGGACAAGAGCAGCACATCCTCACCAGAATAGCTGCTGGAATCCATCACGTAACAGGTTTTATTAGAACATTATAATTGAAGTAAATGAAGATGATGAAAGACTCTTACTACCTTCAGTGTAAAGGGCCACAACCTACCTTTAACCTGGATCAGGTGAGAGAGAAATCCCTCTTTGTACACAGCAGCTGCCATCCCTGCCAAAGCAGGCCTGAAACTAGGAGATGCTTAACGAACCAGAAACTCCTGTCCATGTCAAGGTAGTGTAACCAAATATACTTCATGTACAACACACAACAGAAACCTATCTGGGCACCATCCTGTGCTGGCATATGCCGGCACGTTAAATAAAACCCACTTGGTGTGACGATACATGTGTGGGGCCAGCATCGCCTCGTGTTTGCCAACAGGCAGATCAGCTCCATCTAAAGATAACTCTGAGAGAGGGCTTGCCTTCACAAACTGCAAGATGAAATTGTCCTCATCCTGACACCATAAGAAACACAGATGAAGAATTATCCAATAAGTAAACTGTTACCACGTGGGGCATTCAAGTATTAGAAAGGAGCTACTTGAAGCCAACAGCGGGAATCAGATGCTAAATAATAACATATTAGAAATAATAAAGATGAAACATGCTTCAGTATTTCAGTCAGAAGAACTTTATTCTGTGTGTGTGTGTGTGTGTGTGTGCGCCCTCCCAGCACAAACCCACAGGCTGTGTGCGGTGCTGTGGGGCCGGGCCGCCCGGTGGGCTCAGGCTGCAGGAGCGGCACGGCACGGCCCGCACCGGCTGCACCTCCACATCAGGAGATAAGCATGCCTGCAATCTGTTCCACTTCATGCTAATTACAGACAAATCCTGTTTAGTCTACTCATGAAAGTAAATTGATTTGCATGGGATTATTTCCAGGGGTAAAAGGGATCGAGGCTGGTCCTGAGGATTTGGGGCTTTGGGGTGAGACGTCGATAGAAGTCCCCTTTGGGTGAATTTTGAGTGCTTCTGATAATGTGTTAACTGACACTGTGTTAACACAGCTCACCAAGTGTGAGAGATACCCTCGCTCCAACAGCCCTACATCACGCAACTTTTTCTTTTTTAAAATTGTTTTTGTTTTTAAGTAAGACGGTTAGTTTTACTATTGTAAAACTTAAGCTTCGGTTTGAATAGCGAAGAGATCCGATTATGGCAAACAACTGCAGACATTTTTCTTTTTTTTAAGGTGTTCCCTAAGGGCTGCCTTCTTCAGACCAGTTAACACTTCTGAACGAGACACATACAGCACTACCACAACTTGGCCTGAGCCCTCTCTGTGCCCCACTTACTCCACTCCCCAGGGACCCATGCATCTCTTTTAAACAAGGCACAGCTTACGTGCCTCATGCATTATTAGTGCAGCATTTTCTCCCCAGGCTTTCCAAGCTCTCTGTTCCCTGCAGAGCTACTGTAGGCACTTCACACGCACCTACTTTGTACCCCCTTTGTCTTATGACAAGATAATCAGTGCGGGGCAGATAGTGCCTCCTGCACGATGGCTAAGGCACAGGGCTGTTGGCTTCTGCAGTGCCACTACCATGTGGTGCCCAGTGACACAAGGAAGGACAGCTGTAGACCTCCAGTCTCTGAATTTCAGCTTTCTGGTATTCCCCCGTTTCACAAGACAGTGCCAACACTGTCAGGAAGAAAAAGGAGGATTTGGTGTCTCTCCTGTCATGCTACAAAGCTGAAAATTTCACATCTACAGCACCTCCACCTTTCATCAAGTGCTGTATTGGAGTGGCAGAATCAGTCCCTGTTAACTTCATGGGTACAAATCCAATTTAGGATTGCACTTAGTTTAGCAGTACAGCTATTTTTCTGCACACAATGTTAGCTGAACAAGAAGGGGAGAAATTGCACAGTTGCTGTATATACCGTTCTTCCTCAGCAAGGGAGAGCAGCAAGCACAGAGGATTTAGACAACAGTTTCAGTTGAGGAGTTAACTATGGTTCATGCTTGGATGAAGTCTTCTAACACAGAAACCTCTCTGGAGCCTTGCTGTTTTCTTATATATGGCAAAATCTTCATCCTTGGTCAGATCTTCCAGCACACAGGGTTTCACAGGTCCAGCCCTGTGGGCTCCTCCATTCAAAACAGGTGTCTGAACCGCACGGTTAACAGTCTGCTCAAAGACCACTGTATTTCTGCAGTGCTGTTACTGGATTCATGGACATTACCTTGGATAATTCTCATTTGGATGTCTAAATAGCAGTGAGATTGGCCCAAACTCGCTGTCACCCTGGTCAGGGTGCTTTTAAAACCATTTCCGGGCTGGCAACATTTTGTGATGTTTGAACTGCAGCTCCAGCTCAAAAAAAAGTCCCGTTGCTCCAGCTCTTGGAGCTGGGTGGCTCCAGAAAGTACGGCTGAAGGCAGATCACCCTCCCCTTTAACACTCAGTAAATGTCAGGTATTTACAATGGCATCACTGCTCTCGCTTCTAAGGTCTCTCTAATACAGACACTCAACCACAACCTGAGCTTGCACACAATAAATGCTGTATTGTTATTGTTGTTGTTGTTTTGCCTGCTCCTCAAAGCACTCAAAAGCTTTTAAAACAGAAAATTCTCAGTTAGCTCCAAAAGGAAGGACAAAGTTGCCTTTACCCAGCTCCTCTTCTCTCCCTGTGATCATTGCTTGCTGTTCCCATCAGTGGTTTTGGCAATTTTCCCTGTTTATTTCTCATCTTTGCTGCAGCCGCTCCTCTGCCAGCTGGGACAGGCACCATCTCCTGGATGAGCACTTGCAGGGACGTAGAAAAACGAACCCCAACTCCCTGCAGGATCCTGTGCTGCCCTGCACACTGGGCAGCAGCTGCAGAACAACGCACCAAGGCTCCTGCTCTGGGAATCAGTGAGCAGACAGACATAAGATCTGGAAACACAGCCTGGCAGGCACCCCCAGCTTAGGACAGGATGCAACTGGGAACCCATCTCCTGCCTGCCTACTGATGCCGGCAGTTTGTCTGCAAACCAAGGAGCCTCTGGTCAAGGAGCCAAAGTAATACGATGTCATGTTGACTCTGCAGGCCCTCAGTTCACGCAGCTTGGGATTTGGCTCCTTCAGCCATTTCAGCCAGCACCAACCCTCCCCACCGCCCCAGCATCTCCCCCTACCAGGGAGGCTTATCTTCACCGGTTCAGCCTGACTGAGAAATGCCTTAAGGCATTTGGCTTTGCTTGATGGTGGGTGTATCTGGAACCCATATCACAGACAGTAGTGACAAGTGAAGCCCACAGTTCCCAAACTTAACTAATTAGACGAATAAGAAGAATTCAAGCTGGATCATGAGAGCTCCTTTGCTAACTCACTTTATTGCCTGTATTGACCAGCACAATCTGGCCAAATCCCCAGTGCAAACAAGCAGTTTCAGCCAATACCGTCACAGAGCCAACAAGTCTTAATTTGCTACAGGAAATGCTCATTTCACTGTATCTTGTGCATCTGGCAACGGCCAGAATGCATCTAACTTAGTCAACAGTCAGATGTGATGAAACACAGCCAGCATTTTTTCACTGGCATAACGCAGAGCTCAGCAGACGGGCTGAATCCAAAATCTGAACACCACTGAATATCAGATGTTTCTACATTCATTTTCAATTAAATGTTTCTGTGCAGGGCTCAGTGAGACAAAGAGGCTGTCTAGAGATATGCTACATGGCAGAAGATACAGAAAGGAAAAAACAAATAAAAGCACCTACACAAAGCACAGGACTGTGCCAGTAGCACTGCAGAGAAGATCTCTTCTTGCAAATCACATTCCCCCCCCCACACTCAGATACTCAGAAAGCCTGTTTATTTCTTAAAAATTCATGTGTTGTTTTTTTTTTTTTGCCAGCTGCCCAATACAAGTAATTAAGTTCTACATTAATTAACTTGTTCCCATCTGAAGCATATTAAAGCTGTCTGACCCACATTAGATCAAATCCCCAGTATTTGTTTTGCTTTTGGATAACATTTTGTAAACATGCGATTTACTTCCAGCCCAGGTCAGAAAGGAGCATCGTCCTCATAGGTGCTGAAGCCACTGCCAGAACCTTCCCCACCTCCTCTCTCCATACACACAGATTTCTATCGTCCCACGATGGGAAGAAAGGCACGTAGAGACTGGGATAGTTCTCCTCCACTGCTGGAAAACATGACTAACAGGCATCTGAGATGGCTTCAAAACGGACTTGTTCTCCCAACAGAACAGAGCTGACTGCTGATGTGGAAAGCCCAAACTCCCAGCAATCGTGTAATGTCTGACTCATCCCTCTTGGCATCATTTGTTTTCCCCTCTCCTCTTTGCTTCTCTCTTCCCTTGACCCCCAAAATGCAAAACCTTGGGGAAAAATAAACAGTCACAATTACATTGTATCTTAAATTCTCCTTAAAATGTTCTCCAATAGGTTTCTTGGTCAAAGGAAAAGAGGAAACAATGACCTTTACGCCTAAAAACAACACTTCCAGAATCATTTACTGAATATATCAATTCAGAAATACTCTTTCATACCAGTTGACTAATTGGACTCAGTTTATATGAAGAAGTAATTACCTTCTCTTCTGTTTTCTAGAACAGCATACAGAATGACAAAAAATCCCCTTTGTTTCTTTGTTAGTTGTCTTTTTCCATGACAATAAAATCTTTGTTTAATAACAAAGCATTTAAGTTCATATTAAGAACAGCATTAGAAAAAAGAAAGAAAGAAAGAAAGAAAGAAAGAAAGAAAGAAAGAAAGAAAGAAA
>NW_024962263.1:77562869-77665634 GCF_019238085.1 Lagopus leucura
AAAGAAAGAAAGAAAGAAAGAAAGAAAGAAAGAAAGAAAGAAAGAAAAAAAAAAAAACAGCTAGAAAATTGATGTCCTTAATCAAGGGCACAGATATCCATAATCAAAGCAGGGGCAAGAAACTGGGTCTCCAATGGAAGCTGACATCCATTTCTCTCCTTCATGTCACCCCTCACTTTGGCAGCCTTTATTTTGGTTTGACATGTTTATCAGGGTTGGGACCAGATCTAGGATCCACCAGTTTTTGTGGGAGGGATCTGTTTGGTTCAAGAGTGAGTGGGAGATGAAGTGTCTGATTTTGCAAGCACAACCTGCATGCAAAGATATTTTTATTCCCTCACTCCCCTGTCAAAAGCTCTAAACTCAAAACTGCTGAGCATAAGGTGGGTTAAAATACCCAGATTAAACTGAAGGCTGCAGGTGGGAGGACCTTCCATCTTCTCTAGGGCTAATGCTGCCATCGCAACTGCTTTGCTGCAGGCCAGTGGATGAGACTTGCCTCGGGCATGGTAATTGTTTCCCCACCACACCACTGTATGGATCCAAGAAGTTTTGTCCCATTTTATGGTTACTTTTACCTGGTGTCAGAAGGTGAGCCACAGAGTGCCAGCTCACTGGAGCTACAGAGGGAGAGTCAATATGTGGGCTCAGCTCCATCACTGTTATCCTTTACAAAATAATAGTTTCAGATTGTGTTTTTCCCCCCAAAAGTAATAGCTCAATGATAGAAGCTCCATGACTCCTGTCCCTTGCCCTGAGGGGAGAAAAGGAGCACTGTGACTCCTGTGCTGGGCCATTAGAAACATACAGCCCCTTCCCAAAGCCTCCGAGAGGAGAAAAAAGCAAACCAGTGTCACCTTCATCCTGGGGCTCAACAAAAGGTGCCTGCCTGTCAGCCTGCTCTAACAAGATGTGTTATGTGGGCATTTAGCATTCCATCAGAGCCACTCCTCACCATGCTTTTTGGCACCAAGTCACCGTCTCCAGCCCCACTAAGACCTTATTCCTCTGTAGGCTCCCCTTGCCCTGTTTGCTGGCACAGCTCAAGCACCCTAGAGCCACAGCTCAGGTGCACCCCTGCTGTTCTGGCTCCCCACCACACAGGCCCACAGGTGTGCCTTGCAGGAGAGCAGGGCTATTTGCTATGAGGTTAGTTATGCAAATGAGTGAAAAACCCCCAAAATCAGTGCTGAAAGCAAAATACGAAGGGGATTAATTTCCAAAACTGCAGAGTATTTGAGCAGTATCCAAGTCAGCAACAGCATCTACAAGTACTCAGCACATTTGAAAAATCCATCAATACTTTGATGGATTATTTTTTCTGCGTGGAAATGTTACTTTAATGTAATTTCCCGTGTGAATTCAAAACGACAGCATACATATCTTTCTTCTGATCCAAAGCAAAGTTTTTTCACTTCTCAAAGCTAGCTAAAAATACCTATAACATATGAATGCAAGCCCCTAGAAAACAGAAATATAACCTCCCTACGCAGTATGCAGCTTTTCCATGCGACTCATCAGGACTGACAGAGGGCTCGGTTGTGACAAAAATGGTGATGATTCTTTGGCAAATACAGGAGGATCCAAAAAATTAATCCTTAATCTTCCTTCTGCTTCTCATACTCGGAACATGGGTCTCTGCCTTCCAAGCAGCCTTGGAGCAGGCTGTGAAGGAGAATCTGCTCTGAGGTGCAATAAAAGTTTAAGCAATTTAAGTAATACCCCCCCCTTGTCAGGAAAATGGAAGATGGAGGAAAACGGGACATTCATATCCGGAGGGAAGGAAGCCAAAAGCATTCTTCCTTAAACTCGTTAAATACTGCCTGTGTAAAATGGTTGTCTGCTGCAAGAAGGCAGCAAGATAAACTTCATTTCCAGGGAAAAGAAGTACCTGGTAGGAAAAAGCAGTTTGAATGAAGCTGGCGTAGATCATGTGAACGTAATCCTCAAAGCTATTTCCAGCTAGGCAACAGTAATGAGAAAGAATTCTTCAACTAAAGAAGTGGGTTACTTTCAAGCTGCATTCTTTACCATCTAGGTTTACCAGCTTCTTCCCTACACTACACCTATGGAGAAAGCTCACAGAAATCGTGGGGTTTTTTGTTTGGTTCTGAGTTTGGTATTTGTTTAGAAGCAACTGTTTCATAACCAATAAACAGTGTTTGCAAACCCTGTTTGCTTTTCAGACAGATGTTGCACTGTAATTCTGTCCAAATGAGATTTTTTTGGTTTGTCTTCTGATTAGGGAACAAAGCTGATAGGAGCAAAACAACTGGGGCCACACAAAATCTGTGGGGTTCTGATGAACTGGCACACAAGACTGCCTGAAAGCAGTGAGACTGCCCAGCTGTACTTGCAGGCCAGACCTAGCAGTAGCTCCCCTCCCAGTCACAAATCTCTCACACCAGCCTCAGGCAGACCCTCTCTTCCGACACATCAAAGGGCTTTAACAAACTCTCAGAGACTGAGGTGAGAAAGGAGAGTGGCTACAGGGGGCCCCAATACAAGAAAGATAGGGAGTGTTAGAGAGGATGCACCTCCCCTATGAAGACAGGCTGAGGGAGCTGGGCTTGAACAGCTTGGATAAGAGAAGGCTGCGGGGTGACCTCATTGCAGCCTTTCAGTACCTAAAGGGAGCCTACAAACAGGAGGGGAGTCAACTCTTTGAAAGGGTAGATAACTGCAGGACTAGGGGAAATGGTTTTAAGTTGAAGGAGCAAAGATTTAGGTTAGATATTAGGGGAAGTTCTTTATGAGAGCGGTGAGGTGCTGGAACAGGCTGCCCAGAGAGGTTGTGCATGCCCCGTCCTTGGGGGTGTTGAAGGCCAGACTGGATGGAACCCCAGGCAGACCGGTCTAGTATTAGATATGGAGATATGGAGGTTGGTGGCCCTGACTGTGGCGGGGGGGATGGAGCTTGATGATCCTTCAGGTCCATTCCAACCCAAGCCACTCTATGATTCTGTAATCAGAACACTGAAGAGAGCCATAAGTACATATGCAGGAGCTCACGACAATTCTGCAGGAATCTGTCGAGCTGGCAGAATGATGCAAAAGGACCCTAAAGCACACTGTGAAATGGGGATTGTTAGAGAGGAGATGAGGGGAAAAACACCCTCATGTGCCAGAGAAAAATGATGGACCCAGAAGGTTGCCTTCCTGCACAAAGGGGAAAAATGCTGCCTCTTACGCAGTATGAGATAAATTTATCGAAGCAGGAGAACCAGCAGCTGCTCTGCAGATGGCACTTTCCACATCTATACTGCCAAACTGGCCAACTCAGGACTCTTTACTTCCCTTAATCTTCTTGGGCATGGATGGGCTACAGCAAGCAATTTGTGTAGTCCTGTCCTCACATCCTGGGAGTCCAGGAGCTTGCAGAGACCGACAGCTCTGGGGTTAGCTGAGCAATAGATCTGATTATAAGCAGAGGCCATGTGAGTATTTTTCCACTAATTGTAACCCATGCAAGTGTACTTTATGGTATACCAAAGATCAGAACTAACAAGAGCCCAAGGCTACTACTGCACAGTTTCTCTCATGTCATTAAAACTGTACAAGTGAGAAGACCACTGGGCCATTCCAACAAGAGAAGTTTCTGTCTCATTTCTGTCAGTGTAGCAAGCCTTGTTCACAAAGAGCAGCACACGGTTAGTTCAGGATCCTCTTCCACATAACTGAGAGACTTCCTCTTACCAAGAAAAAAGATTCAATCAGAAATTATGATTAAATGTGTGTTAATCCTGAAGTTCCTTCCCTAGCCCCCACCCTCACAAATACAGCATCATTCCTTCCTGAATTATAACACAGCAGCTGCTGGTTTTTTTAAGCACTGTTTCACATTTTCTGTAGGAGCCCCTAAGTTATGTAACAGGATCTTGGTCAAAAACAAAGAATTTTAAACATCTTTTTCCCCGTGTCTGCATGGTGATTTCAAAGGAATCTAAACCACGAGGTTCTATTAAGCTATGAGTTCCCATTATGCTATGTTTGGAAGAAAATGCTTTCTATGAAGAGTGATGTAGGAGGCAGTGGCAGATATCCAGACAAATTCATTTCTTTGGTACATATGTGGTCATTTCCCTGTACAAAGAAATCTGAGTGACCTCAATTCTTGTGTCTCAAGTTCAGTTTTCACAATATTTTAAACAGGTTACCAACCCAAATGCTCTTCAGATCTATTACATGCAAGAATCCCAGGAAATTCCTTTTGGTTTACCCTTTACTTACAGAGGAAGCTTTGCAGATGAAATTCATTTCTCTTGAATTCCCTAAACAATATGCAAGCAGCCCAGGCTTCGAACACAGTGCTAATTATGGGTAGCAGGCCTTTTTCTATTTACATGGTCAAGTTACAATTTACCATGTAGTTAATGAACTACAAAAATTCCTGGTTTAGCAGATAATGCCCGTGGCCCTTCGCTGTGAGAGGGGACAACGATGGAGTTAAAAAGTATGTCAAAGCATAAGATTATAGAATCACAGAACAGCTTAGGTTGGAAGGTACCTCAAAGACCATAGAGCTCTAAGTCCCTGCCATGGGCAGGGCTGCCCCCCACCAGCTCAGGCTGCCCAGGGCCCCATCCAACCTGGCCTTGAGCATCTCCAGGGATCAAGAGAGACATTTTAAGTGAGGTAAAACAAAGGTTACAAAGTTAAGAAATGCCAGGGGCACAGTCCTTCCAGTGTTTTTATTTTCACACTGTGGGTTTCCCACATGAAAGCTCTGTCTGGGTATCACGAGGGAGAAAGTGCACAAGCAAGAGCTGCATAGAAATGTAACTTGCTGCCCTTTGCGGGAAGCCAAATCAGCCTGGCTCCTTGGGTATCAACTTGTGGCAGAAACTCTCAACTTCCCAGGCTAGCAGTGGTTTACACATCACTTGCAGTGCTTAGCACATCTTTCAAGTCATGAAAAAAGGCTGAAGAACTCCTGTGCAAGCATCTTACCTCAAAGCCCTTTTCCTTTGGGGTCAGGCAAGGAATGACAACGTTTGAGATTCACAACTGAAACTGTATTCTTTCCACACTCTCCCACCCCTAACTCTGCCCAACACATTGCTTTTCTGCTATTCACAGAACTCAGTCCTGTGTTTCTTTATGCTCCAGCATCACTCTTGGACGGTTCACCCCACTGCCCCAAACCTCAGGTTTGCCACAAACACCAGCCCACAAGCAGCTCAGAGATGGTCCTGTGCACCTGAAATCCCCCAGGAAGGACAAAACCCAATGTGCCAGGTAACACAGAGAGCCCTCACCTAACACAGGAGGCATGGCAGGGCTGCTCAGAAGCAGAGGGCTAGTGTGAACAATTCCAGCACTTCTCCCCTTTCCCAAGCGAGCCCTGACCAGATGCTGGGAGCCATTCCAACTCCATCTGTTTGAGAGTTTTGAGTTGTGCAACACAAATTTTATGTGAATGTGTGGTAATAATGACCTCCAAAACCCCATCTTTCCTCTCTCAGATACGCTAGCTAAAAGCCAGTGTTCATATATATTAACAAGTATCGTGAG
Organism: Lagopus leucura; assembly: GCF_019238085.1. Taxonomy (NCBI): domain Eukaryota; kingdom Metazoa; phylum Chordata; class Aves; order Galliformes; family Phasianidae; genus Lagopus; species Lagopus leucura. Next base: position 77,568,384 of record NW_024962263.1, read on the forward strand.
GTGCACGTTAATGCTGTTGATGAAGACTAATCCACACAAATTCCCATTAGCAGTAACAGTTATTTCATGACCTAATCGCTGAAAAATGAGAGAAGCCCAAGGCTCACTCCCTGTCCCCGCCGCACTGCTCACTCCCACTCACCCATCCCACATGCACCCAACCTCATCAGGTCTCAAGCTCTGCAAGTTTGGGGTAGGTCATGCATCCAGACTGAAGGCTTCTTAAAAAGTTACAAACTGCTACAGGAAATCGCTCTGGTGCTTCATTAAGGTGGATTTTCTGTCCTAAGGTAACATCAGATCAGTGCTAGGGTTTGTCAGAAAGTCTGAAAGCCTTCAACTTTGCTGAGAGTTACTTTTCTGGCATTCTTGCGTGTACATCTGCGTGGCCTGTTTTAACAAACCAAAAACAAATGTTGGCCGGGCTCAGTTTCTGTATTTCTGCTTTTCCACGGCCAACCTATCCCATTTCACCTACTTTTTCAATGGCAAAATGGAGACACAAAAGCTGATGAACCGGGTGTTTTCAAATGTAAATCTCAGTTCTCCTTTGAAAAGGCAGAAAGCAGTGTATCCTCCTCCCACAGGATGCTTCCCCCAATCTTCGCTTCATTTCGATTCATGTCCTAGCAGACACTGAGAAGTACTGAAGTGCTGCTTTCTGGGTGACGCATTATTATCGCAATACACGTTATTTGTGTTCACGAGCACATATTTACAGAGAGACTTTTCCAGGTGGCACATGTTACTCGTCGCATTTTCTTCTGCAAGTAAATACGCAGCTATGGCACGAACCGGCACAAGGGCTATTTCCTTTTGCTCCACAAAGACCTCTGCGGAGGTCAAGGTCATGAAGCAGGAGCTGTGCAAGCGGCAAATTGCATCAGAATCCAAGGAGGGGCCGAGCCGGCTGGTGCGGCAGGCTCACACGCCAGCACCATTTGCTGAGATTCCCAAAGGAGCAGGCTTCCTCTTTGCGCTCCCTGGCCTCCCTAACCCAAGGTCGGTGTTACAATCAGCTCCTTTCTCTTCCTGCCGCTGCCCCCCTTTCTCTCCGTACCCCTAAACCTGATGACTGAGCCTCCTGCAGCCGCTCTGCATTGCTGTGGGCTCTGTTGCGATGGGTGCAGCGCTCTCCTCTGGGGACTGAGACAACTGTGTGTCTCATGCCATCCATCTCAGGCTACAAACTAAGGTCAAGGCAGCAGCGACACGCCAGACAACGGAGCAACACAATGATAGGCGTCATTTACCAGAATTATTCAGCCCTTGAGACAGAAGTAGTGTCTGTGCATCCAGTTACCCAGAGAAAAATGCTATCCTCAGGCAGACAGAATGAAGTCACATACTTAGCCTTTGAGGTAAAGGAATTTTTCTTGTGAAGTGTCACCGGTAATAGATGAACAACAAAGCACTCCTCTGCTCTTTGATGATGATGCTATTTAATGCATTGGAAGTACTGCACCAAATATTGCCTTTTTGCTTGCTGTAGCAGTGAAGACTGACTGATATGTAGGCCTAAATATATTCTCCTCCAAAAAAGCATTAAAGAAACTGATGTCCAAAAAAAAAAAAAAGAGGTCATAATTGCATCCAACACAATGCCATGCATATCAAAACCTGAATTAATTTATCCAGGAACTTGCCTTACTTTCAGCACAAACCTTTGTCTTCTGAGTGGCCACAGCTCTGGAAACTCAGCAGAGTGGTGAGAGGCACAAAGCCCTAAGTCTGCAGAGGGCCCAAAGGACTGCCACACCTCTGAGCTGAGATTGTCTGCACTTATTGCTCTGGGCCTCTCACACCAACCACTAAGTGGGGAAAAAATCAAAGGGCCAAAAAACAAAACAAAACAAATAAGAAGGATTATTTCTTAAGTTACTTAAGAAGTCAGACATTTAAGAGGAACCAAGCGACTAAGGAAACTGAAGTCTGCTAGAGCAGCTGATAACATACATTGAAAAAAGCTCTCTGCCACGTTTTCAAAGCTCAACTTGGATGTAGTGAAAAAGCAGAATCAACTTAGGGCAGATCTGAATTCCCAAGATGAATACAGAACAAGAGAGATAAGGCCAAAGCATGATGAAATCATAATTTATTTTGTTGAGGGCGGGAAGCCCAGACTTTTCCCACTGGCCTATTTCTAAAATAAATAGTAACAATTAACTAATAGTCACAAGCTACAGAAAGCTTGACAAGCAAACGGATTTAGCCAGGGGTTCCAGACTCCAAATTCTAGCAGCTGGCACTGGCATCCTTCATCCCCTTCTGGCTTGCCTTTTCCCTATTTTTCCATAGCTCTAAACATTCAAAGAGAATCATATTTTAGGCTTAAGAGTTTTTGAGCCGAGGAGTATCCAGACCTCTTCTTCTTTCCCACATAATGTAGCAGATAGACTCAATCTAGTTTCCTCAGCAGGGCTCCTTGCCAAAATATTTAGTCACTTTTAGTCTGTTTGCTTTTGATACAATTATGTTTCTGTTTTGTCATAGCCTTATCTGATTCATTCTGCTATTTGTTCAACGTGTTACCGAATGGGGTTCACCGTGCATGTGCCCACTCCCAAACCCCTCCAACCAACACCTCCAGAATGCACCCCATGTCTCCCTCATACTCACACACCAGAACGAGGACAGATGTAGATGACTACCACATGGAAAAGCAAACATGACCAAAATAAGCTGTGAAAGAAGACAATGAGATGCTAAATTCTGGAGCAGTACATAAATAATAGTTTCAAGGCTTTTATTTGAGGAAAAGATCAGATCATCTAGCATTCTGTTTCGGCGAATTTGTGTCAAAATGACATTCCAATTTCAGCAGCATACATAAAACCGCACAATTATTTAGCGCTGTACAGTTTTACATAACTCTTGAAGTTACTGACTCGATTCATTTTCCTTCCCGCTATAAGACAGATTAATCTGAAATGAATTAAGACAGGCAACCAGAAGTAATGTTACTATAGCCAGTAAACATTCTTTAAACTGCTCTATCACTAAGCTGCTTAAAATCCTCACTATCATCGTATGCTGCATCTGCTCAATAATTACTGCCTCTCAAACCAAGGATTAAGAGTCCACACTGAGTACAGCCACACAATGCACAAAGTGGAACAGGTAGCCAGCAATCCCAAATGCCGCATTCTCATTCAGTGGAGCACTTAATTCTTAACACACAGCATGTCAGCCGCACAGGCAGCCGTGCCCTCGCGCAGGCAGATGCTCCGAAGCCTCAGAATCAGAATTCCCATCCCATTTTAAGGAGGAAAAAAATAGACATGATATGCTCACTCTCGGCTATGGAAGTTTCCCAGCGGAAACCAACCGCAGATTCCTTGGCACCAACAATGGTTGTGCTTTGTTATAAGAGGCAGAAATATGTCACTAAAGAAAGAAAAAACTACATTACCAAGGATAGGAGAGTGTACTGTAACTACAGTTTGCCAAGGTTGACATTGCATAGAGGGGGTGGGGAAGGAAGGAACGATTCCTCTCATTGAAAAAACAAAAAAAGAAGAAATAAAAAGGCTTTAAATTTTGACACTAAGATAAGAAGCTCTTTGGGAAAATGTCTGTGAATTCCTGTTGGACTGTGGTGCTGCCGTGGTTTAGTCCTCTACAGCTAAAGGAAATGAAAGTGTTTAACAACAACCCCAGACAAGTCTAGAATAAAAGACAACCTCCACCCACAAGTGCTTGAAGTTTAGAAAAGGATTCCAGCTGCACTGAAAATGTGGCAACTCTGTGCTTAAAGAGTTTGGATCAGTAGAAAGGAAATCAGTGCCACGCAGTGTGAAACACTGGGTAGCTGAGGTCAGATTATGGCTGTATGCAAAACTGCACTGCAGTAACTGCACTAACTAAAAAACAAAAATTGTAGCGTTCAAAAGATGGGCATAGAGCACAGCATGGAATAAGAAGAAAGAGAAATTTGTTTAATAGGAATGTATTCAGTTCTAAGTTTAAAATTAATTTCTCTAAACTTGCCAAAGAAACATTTATCTCCAGGATCTTAATTCAGCGATGTCTCAGTCTACGTAGTGAGAGACAGCAAAGAATCAAAGGAGGAATTAATTGGCAGTGCAGCAGTTCCCACTCTTGATTTGGTTTGTCTCCTCCAACGCATCTTGTACATACATGTTCCAATACCTGACACAGAAGGCACGTGAATTTTGCTTTCAATCTCCAAGAAGAATGCAAGAACACAAGAAAACAGCTGTCTTCCACCTGGGCACTTGTTTATACTCTGCTTATCAGATTGTTTGCCTTTAAAAGTTAAAAAAAAAAAAAAAAGTAACCCAGAAATTTGAGTTACTGAAGAGAACGCAAAGACTACTGGGAATTTTTCCATCTCTTGTCAGAACTGATTAGAATCAGAATCTCTAAGGTTGGAAAAGACCTCTAAGACCAGCTAGCCCAACCATCCACCTCCCACCAATACTGCCCACTATGCATCCAAAAACCATAAGATGCATTCCTTGAGAGGGAAGCAGAGCTGTACTATTAACCTCTTGCTCTCAGGATGTCCAGCAGCACATGGACCCTCTCCTCACAAAAAGGAATGCAAATGTCACAGAAATAAAATTTCAGGTAGAACCAGAAATGTGTTACAACTACAGTTCTGGAAGAGATTCAAAAGAATCATGGAGAACGCAGCCCTACAAGCTGCTTTTTTCAAAGGCAACTTGTACAATTTAATATCAAGTAAAATTATGAATGGCTGGCACAGCTTTCCTGAATGGGTGTGCTTGACAGGACTTCAAATATGCTATTTAACAAATCAAAAGCAATGGGCCATGCAAATGCTTCAAGAAAATAGGATCAATGAATGATATAAAGTTACTTAGACAGTGCTCAAAGTGAAAGAAAATTAGAGTCTGCAATGAGAATATTTAAGAAGATAAAATTCTTTATGAAATAAGCCCTCTTTTACTCTTGCCCCTTCTCTCACATCAATAATTAATTTGGGATAAAGGACAGAACTCTGTAAGGACTCCCATGTGGAATACCATTTTGTCACTACCCACTATAAGGAGTATCTATTACACAAAAGTCCAAAAACAGTTCAGCCCCCAAGCTTTTGATGAAGTCCTCCGGTACGTTTATCCCCTCGCTTCTATTCTATGGCTTAAACCATTTCAGAAAGGACTGGCACGGAAACAGCATGGCACAAAGGAACCAAGGAGCTTACCCAGCTGCTGCTCCCAGGCCGCCTGCGGCACGGCTTGCCCAGTCCGAAGGGAAGCATCCACATCTGCAGCACGTGCAGATACAGCCCAACAGACCCGCAACTCATTTGGTGGCCCTGCAGTCACCCTGAGGCCAGCACAGGCCCAGTGGCAGGCAGCTGGCCCCACGTGCCTCGTCCCTCTCCATTCTGAAAACTAAGCGTGGCAGCGTGCAGGGCTAACCCAGTGATCTGCTGTACGTGCACAAGTCTGCTCCGTGCGGGCGCTGCTGGGGACTTGCCGTGCACGGTCATCATCAGCAGCTGCGTGAGCCGTGCTGCTCTGCTACCCCACAGCATCTGCTGATGGCTCTGCTCCTGCCACATCAGGAAGGAAGGGGAAGTTTCTCATCATCTGTGTTTCATTTATGCTTCCAAAAATCCAGTAAGAAAATTTCACTGCGTTATATGAGCAGGCAGGAAATATTAATCTGGTTTTTCCTCCAAATATACAACCGCAAAGCTTTAGACAAAAGACAAGTAACTAATCCTCGTCTAAAATAGCTTACTTTGTCTAAAATACAACACATGCCCCCTGGCATGAACTACTTCAGATCTCGGGGGCTGAAGGTTACTTCAGGATTCAGTAACTAATGGAGTAATTATATTACTGGAGGTTTAAGTAACAACATCTACATAGTTCAAATATCTTCCTGTAACTGCTTGGTGATAAACTACATTACACATCCTCCAGAAGGCAATATATTCCGAATGTTCAGACAATATTTATGAGTTTGTTTCAAAGGTTTCTGATTTTATTTAGGGTGTTCAAAGTGTGTAGGCATAGTCAAAGCAATACATTTAAAACCCCACCGTAAATCATTCACTGTGCAAAAGCAAACTTTCATTAAAAAGAAAGCCCTTAATTGGTGAGAACTTCCTGAATGTAAACTGTCACTCTGGATACCACCTCTCGAGCCTTTCTTGTAGCAGATGGCCATAAACTTGCGGCAGGGCGGGCACCCGGCTGCCCCAACCATCCGGCTCTGCCTGGACCCATTTGGGAGACCCCAAATTCAGCATCTCTGTACCTGATCAAGAGAATCCAAGCTGACTCAACTATATAACTGGCAGAGAGACCCAAGACTTCTTTTGCCATTATTCAGATTCTTCTCTTAGGCATGTTCTTCAGCTCATATATTTAACCTGGTGAAGTAAATAGGTACTTACTAAGCTTATGGGTAAAACAAGAGTTAACAGAGATTTCTGTAAGGCACAAACTGACAGCACTCCAGAATGTGAAAACCAATTCCCACCACTTCCTTCCCTGCCAGAACTTCTAAAGGCCACTTCACACCTGGATGAAACCATTCACATTTTAATTTATGTACTTTGATTTAACCGACTGAGGTTGATTTGCCATCAGGTTCCTGGCTGCTCCATCTAAGGAGTCCTAAAGCACTAACATGCCCAGCAAGGCGCCTTTCACATGCACAGATCCCCGGGGCCAGCTCCAGGTGAGTTTTCCGGTTCACCTGGAGGAATTTTGCGAATGAGGGTCAAGGCAGAGGTGCTGAAAATCACACAGAATGTCAGAATTCAAAACTTCTGAAGGCAGGGAAAAGTCTTCGGAAGAAAGACAGCTTTAACATAACTGTACTTATCAATAAAGCCCTAGTATTATTTACAGGTGTTCTCAGCAGAAGGTGCCTCCTCCCTCTATGCTCAGCTCCCAGCAAAGAACATAACATCTTGCCTAAAGGAGCACAGCACTGATCAACCTTTCTGCACATCCCACCTCTCACGTCCTCTACACAGAGACCACTATGCTGTAACCCATGTCCCAACTGTTTTAAGTATCAGAGAAAATGAGTGCTTCTCCAAGACAGTGACAATTAATATCAGCTAAGAAGCAAATTCTGTAAGCATTACAAAAATCAGTTTAATTTCATTTCTTTCGTAAGTACTAACTGGTTTGCTTATCCAGATTTTCCAGCAGTGAACATCATTCTTAAAAGCTGATCACTGACTTTCTTGTGATCACCTTTTCTCTTGTGCTGGCCAGAAATTTCATTAGCTTTTGCCTCACTTTCTATCATGTATTTGGGAAAAAGTGTTCTTATCTAACTGTTCCCAATGCTATCTATTACTGTCACTGTTTGCTCAAGAGAGAAACCCAGGCTTGAGCAGGAAAAGATCTCAGATGTGTCACTGCTGCACAGGAAAACCCAGTCAGGTGAAAAGATTTAGGTCACCTGCAAAGCAGGACTAGGAAAATTCATGCTGGCTGTCTGCCCTGCAGGTGACCTGCTGGAAAAAGACCTCAAAACTACTCACCAGCCAGCCGAAAGGAAACTGGAGATCATGACCCCACTGGAAATTATGGCTTTGGAGATTAATGGGTGCATAGATGTATGTGTGCACACAGGCACCAGCGCATGAGAAAGGTGCTGCTGGATGCGTTGCAGTAGGTGGGAATGCACCAAGCAGGCAGACTCCTGGGAGCAGCTCAACACAGCCATAAAGCTCTCAGCTGCCCAGTGTGGCACGTACCAGCAATCCAGCCGGCAGCTCGGTGGTGCAGTGTGGGATGGCCACAGGTCACCCTCTGCCCTGGCTTGCAGAACCAAGCGGCCTGCATGCATAGGCACGGCCTCCTGCCTCCGTGCTGGCGTGGAGAGGAAGCGTATGCAGAAAGCTGACACCATGTGTCATCCAGGAATTCGCTTGATAGCAGCCCTGTGATCAATCGCCCAGGGGAGTGGGCTTTTGGGGAATTATCAAGGAATGCAGAGGCAACCAGAAAGCTTTCTCTGAAGTCTCAGGGCAGTGAGTGACCTGCCTAAATGCCAAGGTGACAGATGCCTGCGTCCAGGCGCCCGACCACTCCTGCCAGGGCACAACAGGCAGGCTTTCATGCACTGCACGGGATACATTTCAGCGGGTGCATACCAGTACTGCAGAGCTGTCACACAGCTCTTAGTGCAGCCAAGCCTTTACACAGAAAAATGAGAACTTCTCTTTGACATTTATTTCAAGTTCCTGCAAAACCAATTTTGATCACGAAATCACCTACAGGGACTTTGTTTCCTTCCTTTGCTAAAATAACATCTGCAGTCAGGTGCATCAAAAACAAACCTCATTTACTGGGTTTTAGAAGGCCTCTGTTTGTTCATCAGTGTTTGTTCTACATGCTTTAAAATACTTTCCCTCCCTCTCACTTTTACACTTATGCGTCCTGCAATGTGGTACCCACCACTGGGTTGAATTTTTAGAAGGGACTGGCTGTGCCATAAATTCATCCCTGTTTAAACCATACTTCCAAGGCTTTGATCAGCAGCCATCTAGGAATTAGCAACTATGAGTAATTTTTAGTATGAATACTCACTTTCAATTTTTATTGTGAATATTCAGTGTCTTAAACATATTTTGGTGTCCTCCTCCACACTGTGTGACTCCTGGGCCAATTTCCACAGGTGCCAATCTCCCAGTGAAAACATACAGTGCTCTTCTGCTGAATATACAGGGAAGCCAGACTTTGCAGAAAGAAAGGGAGAAGTAGTGGAGGTAGTGGAGAGACCGGCAGAAGTATTTTTGCTCATTCACAGCATGTTTTGATGGGTCTCACCATCACAGCCTTCCTGCAAACCAATGGTGTATTTACACCGACCTTTGGATGGCCATGGGGGTTGGCCTGGAACACCACACAGCCCCTGATATACTGAGATGCGATGCTCTGAAGAGACAAGAAAATGAGTTTTCTAGTTATTTATGTAAGCAATTCAGAAAGCACATTACTGGTTTCTCATCTCAGAGGGATTTTATTTTTTTGTGCAGACTTTCCAAGGACAAAGGTTTCAATTCCAAAACTACACCCAGGAAAAGAAAAGCAAAAAACATGAAAATCCCATAAAGCTATTTCAACAACAAGAAGCACTGCACCAGTTACTCGTGTAGCAACTTCCTGGCATCCCTGGCATAAACAAGGGCCGAGGTCAACCATGGTACAATGGCCGTGTTTTCTGTTTGCCTCACATCTGCAGAACTCCTGATGGGCGCCGCACTGCCCGTGCCACATGGCAGCCTCCCCCCAGCACTGCAGCCACTGCCTCCAGAAGATAAAATGCTCCTGCTGCTACATTGAGGCAATAATGAGACACAGGGAGAGTGGACTCACATTTCCTTCAGGCAAATTAAAGGTAAGTTCACAGAAAGGTTTGAAATAGAAGGGGCACCAGGCAGCGCTTCCCTCATAGCAGCAGCCCCAGCTGAGCCCTGCCTTCCCAGACACATCTTGGACCCAGCTATCTGCAGAATCCCAGCTTTTTGCCTTCCTTGTGAGGAGGAGAACTCTCCCTTTTTCCTTCCTCTTTTTTGTAAAAATCCCCTAGCATTTTGGGCCCTCGATTTACAGCAGTTTGGTCCCATGCCTTTAATTTGAAACCTTTACTGACTTCTCGCAGCAGCCTTCCCCATCTCCCTATTACTTCCCCAGCCCCCAGGCAAACATGGCTGTGCTTCCAAGCCCCCATAAACAGAAACAAGGGGAGTTAATTGTTTGCTCTGCTCGCTGCTCCCTCAGCCAGCACAGCCCTCAGACATGCCCCCCGCCCAGCACCAGCACACGAGCCCCTCTGTCTCCTCTGAGAACAGGGCTGGGAAGCTCCTTTGCATTTTCCCTTCATTTCCAGTTTCCTGCACTATAATTAACGCCAGCTATGGCAGATAGATAAGTGACAGGGGGGAGAAAGTGTCAGCAAGGAGCCGGCCTCGCGCCCATAACAGCAGGGTCCTTCATAGAGCCGCACTGCTTGGGGAAGAGGTTGGCCATTACGGCCATGTGAGCCACAAAACCCGAAATCACTGAATTGTAAACGTGGAGATTTATGAAAGGCAGCACAAACAACTCCACCTTTGCAGTGACAGCAAGGACGTACTCCATCCATCTCCTCCACTAACAGCCTGCGCAGCATGGCACTGAGGTGCACACTGACATCAAATGCAGGCCGAGGGTGCACGAAAATGTTGGGTGTGTGCATTTCTCTAGAAAATCCAAGTTATAAAGCAACAAAGAGAAAATCTCAGTGTCGCACTCTTAGTAGCAGTGTCTTACTACCAAAATAGTCCCATTAAACACAACTGGAGAATTCCAGCACCCAGGTATTACTGCGCCTGAGTAAAGAATGCCACAATTGTTCCCTGAGAAACAGACGAAACGTGTATGTGAGGGAGCGTCAAGGAAAGCAAACTGAGAGGTCTGCAAAGATTACTAGACAGGGTAAATGTACTGGGTATTGAAAAGACAATGGGAGAAGAAAAAAAAGTGTCTGTACAGAAAAAAATGAGAGGCAGTACAGACTTCGCCCTTCTCAATATTTCTAAGGAATACCATTGCAAAGTTTTGACAATTATGAAGCACGTTAGCTAATCACGGAAATTCATCAAGTGTGTCATAAGTGACAAGGAAAGAGTGCTTGACTGCTAAAATTGGATGAGCCACAAAACCTCCTGACAATCACTTACATAAATCACAGGAACATATCCATCATTTGACACAGAAGGTGTTTCCAGAGAGTAATATTTTCATGCCAAGAACAAGAAAGTTTGTATACCTCATTAAGAATCACAGCATATTTTGATCATTACCATATCAAAGCATCTTAATGAAAAAAATTGGTTATGCTTTTGTGGTTTAAAACTAAAATATGTGCAAATGAAGCAGAGGAATTTCATGTCCACACCAAGGCAGCATGAGCAGGTCAGAGCTGCGTGCCAACAACTCAAGGCTGTCACTTCCATATAAACAGTGAGGAATGACAGCAAACACACGTGCACATTTTAGGTAGTGACACTTCAATCCTGTAAGCAGCACTACATTACAAATGTTAATCCTAAATAGTTTGTTATGTTACTGGAACAAAAGAAATGTGGCAGAAAGTTTATTGCATTTTGTTTCAAGGACTGTACATGTGGTGTTACAATGTATGAAAGGTTAAGCACACTTCAGTGAAAGCAGCTGTGATTCTTTGATGTCAAGCATTAGCTTCTGGTTTTGCATCTGTAACTGGAAATGTCCTAGTTTATTTTGTTGGCCATTTTTAAACTTGTATCTCCCTGAGCTTCCCCCACTATTATTCCAGATACTAATTTATAACATCATTAATAAGAAATTTCACTTCTTCCTAACACAAATTAAAACAAACAAACAAACAAACAACAACAATAAAAAAACAGTACAACAAAGAAACAAATTGCAACTTTTCTTCCAAAAACGAAGCTCTGACTCACCTGTACATCCTTTGGTGCTGACTGCAGCCAGAACAAGAACTGCTCTTCAGACACTGGGCTGCACCCAGCCCAGAAGGGACACCCTATGTATCACTCCCGTTAGAGCAACTGACTGCCTTCCTCTTCCATAAATCTCCAAGTGTGGAGAAAAGAGCAGCACGTGGACTAACATGGGTTAGCAGCTGACCAGCTCCAGAAACTGACACTCACACAAGGCGTGGGTTTCCCTTCAGAAAGGGGTGGCACAGGAGACACAGAAGGTTGTTCTAAGTATAAGGTAACAGGAAGATGCAAAGGGCAGCAATAAAACACATACCTCTTGACACATTATCCCAAGAAGGAATAACTTGCCATTCACAGCTTCTTTTCTTGCTTCTGCAAATAATTTTTTGCCTTATTCAGTCATAGCAGCTCTCAGTCTCATACCCTGGAACTTTACGTAAGATTACGCTTTGTCAACATCCCATGGACTCTGAAGATATCAATGACAGCTTTAAAAATAGCACACTTATTCCATTCTCTACCACTCTTGAAATGCTGTCAAGAGATGTATTGATAATTAAATCTCTCAGTACATGAAAAGACATCCCTCAGCCAGGTACAATGCATATACTCCAGCAGCACAATTAGTCTGAGATGACATCCTAGATTTTCTAGCTTACAAGGTCAGAAGAGAAAAGATGGGAAGTAACACCTATCCAGCTGTGACCCTTACTGGTATACATCTGTGAATGCGTTTGCTGTGTATCTTTATTTAAATCTTGAACTTGTGTTACTGGTAGAAGGAGATAAAATACAGAACGTTTAAAAACAGATTAATAGAACTGCATTTCACACGCCCAGCAAGACTAGTAATTGTGCAGCAGTTCTTAATGTCTTCACATAAAAATTTCTGCACAGCCACCTGCTTGACAATGAAATAAAAAGTAGGTTGTCCCAGTAAAAGTAAGGTATCTGCATGTAATACCATGTGCAAGTTACCTTGGTTACCAGAATCACAGGCAGGTGGATAGTTTAAAAACAACTTATCTTCAATGATTTTAAAACAGTATTTGCCATAAAAAGTGCTCAGCTCTATTACCAGCTGCATCACCCGTGTGTAAGCTTGCAGCAACACTGTAAGCAGCTGCAGGTCTCCAACAGCAGCAGCACTGGCTATGGCCACACAAAGGAAGCAAAGAAATCACTGATCTTTATACACGACTCAGTTTGTATGATGATATTTCACAAAAGTGGATGGATCTGAAATCCCAGCTCTTTGGATGACCTGCAGAGAACGCAATATAGCAGAGCTCAGTAATTTTGCTGTTTACCTCTCCACAGAGAGAGAATTACATTTCCCTGCACATGCTGTGATTTATAGTGCTCCGTTTTGTTTGCGCTCATAGATTCCTATTAAGACCATTAAATCATATAGCCACTGATGGACCTCAATTAGCACTGAAAACACACAGGAAAAGCTTTGTTAAAAATAAAGTGAGCTGACAAAAGACATCCTTGAATCCAAGTTTTCTCATACAACAAAACAACCTGATGAAACAAAATACATTGGGAAACTAGTACCAACCTTAACTATGGAGAAACACCCCAGCAGTTCATAATGAGCACGGGACAGTCATTTCTCTCTCCCGAAGCTCAGAACAAGGCACTGTCCATCCACTCCATCAGTTCTTTGTTACCAATTCCGTGATTGCAAGCATACTAAACCCAATTAATAGTTTTTAGGAACAAGTATCTGGCCTTTCCTAGGAAACATAATGAATTCTTTGGAGAGAACTCAGAACCTCTTACTGAATCCCCTTTCATTGCACAAGTAGTCCAGGCTCTTTCCTTACCACTCCCGGCCCCAGAGGACGGATTTTGTCACGTTCACTTTACTCGGGGTTGAACTCTCAGGAAGAGGCCCAGTGGACAGATAAGAAGAAACCTCTGTTCCACAAATTCACTTGAAACAAGGATGTAAGGCACAGTTTGAGAATAATCCAGATCAACCAAGTTCTAAGGGGTGACAAGAGCTTTAAACTTCCACCAATCCTGGCATTTGGTGGCACTGTCACAAAAAAAAACAAAAATACAGCAACTACAGAACAAAAAAATTCAATATGCATTTCTATTCTAAATTACAGATTTACTGCTATTACTGCAAAAATTTGTGATTTTCTTTTAATATATTCATATATTACATTTAAATCCATCTTAAACCTTTAACAGAAGAATTAGGGTTAAATTAATGGTGACGAAAACAAGTTAAGAGATACATTACCTATTTCAGCCCCAAACCACCTTCACTGGTGCCTTTACATTCTATAAAACAAGACAACTTCTTTTCCAGCTTCTCCAAACAGATTATCTCATAACAAACTTCTGGCTGGGAACAATAATTGACAAATCTTTTACAAAATGACAAACCAAACCTTTTTTCTTTAAAAAGAAAAAAACAGTGTAGTCAGATTTATCAGTGTGTGTGAAGGAGAGCGCCGAAAGATGAGTAGCTCCTTTTTACCCATTTTGTTTCTGACAAGCAGCTGAAAATCAATTTAGTTTAAAAAAGCTTGCATCGGTTGGCTGTCTAAACCCATGTAATATGTTTTTAATTAGTGTAAAAGAAATTCTCCATGTATCTTTAAGAATGGATGGATTCAAGAGTAAAATAAATTAGCGCAGTAAATGCAGAAAAGGAACTTATAAAACTTTACACTGACGGCAAAGTACCAATCCTAAAAACCCCGGCTACAGGGCACAGCATTTTCCCTCTTGTGCAGCTCTGGAGGAAACGGCAACTTAACGTTCTGAGCAATGCATCCCAAATCAGACAGTACTGCTCCTTTGCAGAGATTATGGGAAATCAGTAACACTGCCAAGGGCCATATAATATGAACGTCCTAAATGCTGAGCTGCTTTCTGAAGAGCCAGCAGTGGGAGGAAGGAGCCTCATGGAATGCCAGGGAATTAAATTTGCCTGTCATACGAATGCCATAGTTTTTGTTTTAGATGGAAGGATACAAAAAGGAGTGAGGGAATGTAGCCAGACTGTGGCCCCCCAGCTTAGAAAGAGGCCTAGCTAATGATTGTCATTTTTCTTTTTGCATTGAGACTGATGAAACCACGGCCTATTTAGACCTTGAGGGGGAAAAAAACAACATTCCAGAACAACGCAGGTACATTCTTAATGCAAGCAGTGGCAGACATTGGTGATCCAGCAATAATTAGCAGCAAGGAGTTATGAAGAAGAAAAAAAAATAGATTTATTTGTGCTCAAGTCAGCACACGGAACTTCTCTCTTTTCCCACATATTCTAGCACAAAAGGAAAAGCAAAACAAGCAGTATTTAAATTGCAATAATCTCCTCTCAATTCAATAGCCAGTCTCTCTCTGACTGGAAGCAATCATCTGTATTCCACTCGTAAATGGCTGCAAATATGTATTTTAATTTCAGTCTTTTACACCTGACCTGTGGTATTTATCAGACTTAACAGAGGCGTTTAAGAAGTAACCAGGATGCATCATTTCACCATGTGAAGATACCATCAGGAAAGAGCAATACCTAACTCAGAATTGCCACACCTTCTTTTGTAAGCATGCAAATCTCCGTTCAGTTGAAATAAACCAGCTGATCTAATTAGCAGACCACAAACCACAGGACGTATGAGGCAGAAGACTCCCTGGTGCATTTGCCTCTCCACTGGTGACCATCCAAAGATTATTACTTAAGAAATGTTCCAGAGAGGTCATGGTTTGATTCCGTATCCAGAAATCTGAGTCTTGCCTTTCTGAGTATTTTAATAATATTACACAAGCAGTAAGCAAAAGAGTACTGAAGTTGACTTCTTGAAGAAGCAAGAAGTTAACTTCTTCAGCAAAACACAACCATTGACAGCACGCCCCCACGACTTCCTCCTACATCTTTCCACTGATGTAGTGCATCCATGTTAGCAGATAGATAGAAGATAAAGATTTATTTGCTCATAAACACCTCTCGAGTCAGCAGCAGACAGCTGCCCTCTGTCTCTGGGAGAAGACTGTATTTTGACTGGCATACTGAATGCTTTTGTCAATACAGATTGGACATATTGATATGTGCTGTTTCACATCTCCCAGCAGTACCTCTTCCCCACCCCAAGGGGCCTGACATGAAATCTGACTTCTCCTCAGGAGAAAATGAAGTTCACACACACTCACGTATGTACACGTGTCTTTGATCCATAGAAACTCAGGACACAATGAACAATTTCCCATCCGTTATTTTTACCCTTACATTTGACAACTGCAGAAGAGAACCTGACCATTAAAGTAAGATGGTTACTGAACAAATAGCACCCCAGCCAGGCATGTGCCCACACTCTTCTTCTTTCAGAGTGGAAGAGAAAGAGATCTGGATTTAAATTTCGCAATTTGGAGCTCACTCCAGGCCACCTCTTCCATCTTTTTCCACCAGCTGTAGCTTTCAGCTGAGGCAGGCTACAGCTAACCAAGTCATACAGTTTAGCAGATCCAATAAAATCATCCAGATGGGAAAGATCCTTCCTCAAATGCCTTGTTATCTTAATTAGATAATAGTTTTTAAAGTTCGTTAGTTCAGGCTGCTAGGAGGCAGACACATACATATGACTCATTGGAATGACTCTGGGCAAAGTTCAACTATCTCCTTGCACCTGCATCTGATTTAGCATGATTGTCTCTTGTTCTTTCGCCACTTGCCACATCAGCTCCTTAAGGTTATGCAATTTCCTAAAGTGGGGCAAAACTCTACTTTCTGTTTCTCTCCATTACATTTAACTTTGGAAAAGGTCTCCTTTGCTTCTCCAGAACACGTCCTTTCTTTCAGCCACCTTGCTATTCACGCCAAATAAAAGGCTACACATGCAAAGCAAGCCAAGAAAGGGGGAAAAAAAAAGTCCCAGATGATTTAGGAAAGAGTTTTACATGCTTACAAAAAGTTTCCAAAAACTAATAACTTTCATAGACTAAACTGCGCCCTACATTAGCAGAATGATTTGTTTTCCATGATCTCCTTTGGTCTTTTGAAACCTCTTAAAAGCAGCACATTTCACATGGCCATTTGCTGTAGGTCTGTTAATTTTTGCTGCATTCTTCACAGAAAATACTTCTCTTTCCCTTTGCAACAGACGTTTTAGGAATGTCCTTCTGTTCATTTTCTGTCCCACATATTGGAGATGCTCTTCTCTAAGAAAAGCTCCACTAAACACAGCAAGCATACATAGATGCTGGGAGGCTGGGCAAGAGAAGTGTACTTAAAAATTGTCTCAGAATAATAAATTGTAAAGGCAAGACACGATTACAGTCACAATATCCACAGTTCATACATACAAATTACCTGATGAGATTCAAGTTGCTAAATAAAATTACTGAACTTTATTAGGGACTGTTGCTGGAGTGAGACACTACCCATAAAACTCCTGCCACTGAATTTCAGCCATCTGAAAGCCAGACACCACCTGAAAGCCAGCTACAAAGGAAGTTCTTCTCCCAAAGCCAATTAATTCCATCAAACCATGGCCACAGTGTCCTGGGGGTAAACCACATGGACCCCAGCCTGAGGAGAGCATCACAGCCTCTGCAGCTTCTCCCTCTTCTCACCGCCTAAAACAAGAGTGTCAGTGCCCACCCTGATGTTCACGCTTCACAAGACTAACTCTGAGCGCGTCAAACTCTTCTTTAAGACAGGTATTTCCAACATTTCATACAGAGATGTTATACATGCTCATGTACACCTCTTGGCTGATCTGTACACATCTTGTATACTGATACCGAAATAAATTATCAATGGAAGTAACACTCCCCAGGGCATCCTACTCTCATGACATGTCAGTGGCACTTAACTGCCATTTACCTGGGTCTGTTACCAGATGCAACAGGCTTTACACCTTTTTTTAGAACAGGCATAAATGAACTTGTCCTATAATACTCTCAGCAGCTCAACAATGTCAGGTTTGGCACATCTGAAAAGGGAGACTACAGAAGCAAAATAGGAGCTGATCTGGTGATGGAAGCATAGTAGCAGGAAACAGAACTACTCAAACTCACTTCATGTGCAGGAAGATGCTTCCCAAAGGAAATAACTCACTTTCTTCTGCACTGAGAAAAAATGATAGAGCAGTCATTGATGAGTGAATGGGAGAGGAAACAACACAAAAAGAATTGAACACAGCCTAGAGCCTATTGTGTAAACAGTCAGTTTCAACCTGAGAATGCTGTCTAGAACTACTGCCACTGGGCTAAGTAAGCTGCACCAACTTGCTGTTACGAGGCCACAAGGCAACACCTTGCCATAAAATGGCTCTACAGTAAGTTATTCTGAAACAAGACTAGGTGCACATACCACATGCAAAATTCAGCGTGCAGTATCTGGTCTGTCCTTTCACAGAAGAACAGCAGCAGGATAAATTTACTCAGTGCATGATGTCATGGTTCTATGTTTTTTTGTTTTTGTTTTTTTGTTTTTGGGTTTCAGTATTCCACATCAAAACATCATGTAGTGTACAGGGCATTGAAGTGTCACTGCCCAATCCCAGCTACCTATCCCTGTACATTACAGAAGTCACGGGGTCTGGCCCTTCCGGGTGGGGGGGGCACTCTCTTGCTGCCTTGCAGTGGGTGCTGGAGGGTGCTTTCCTAGCCGTTCCAAGCTTTTCAGGTTTGAATCGGTCCCGGGAACTCTCTCTCTCATCTTGTCTGATTTATTAATCTCAATTTCAACTAAATTGTATATATTGTGTTATCTTGTATTCCAATATTATAGTAAAATAAGTTTTCCTCCATAGATTGTTGCCGCTGCTCTTTTCCTCCCTTCCTTCCTTCCCATTTTTGTGGGACTGGGGTGGGGGGGGAGGGCAGAGGCCTGTCGCCCCTGTCACGGACATAGATTGATCCGGTCAAATCCGTGACACATGATCACTCATTTTATGTATCAGACCAGAGCACACAAATCCAAGGCACCATGTGAACAGCCTGCAACAACAATTTATGACCCATAACGATATTTTAATGCATAGTCAAACACTACATACCTTCCCAAGTAAGACAGAAATATATAAGGCCCGTATGCAAACACTGGAGCAGTGTTATCTAGAGATCCTAGTTCAGCTACTGTCGGGATTCAAAGAAACTGCCTTGGTATAGAACAGTTTGGTAAAACAAACAATATCTGGATATAACCCACTGGGGAAAACACAAAAGGTTATGTCAAAGTTAAGGCTGTCTGTATCTAGTTTAGACACCAGGTCCATTCTGTGCTCCAAGATACTGTCATCAGTATTTTGGCCTTTGAATTTTTGTTGTACCTACAAACAAGTATCAGGCTCAAGCATATCCTCCAGCCAGTGACCTGAACACTTCATGTTCTTGTTGCCTTCTGTACCCCCACTGGAGATCAGATTTGAACCAGTCACACTGCTGACAAGGAGCTCAGCCCACGTGGGCTCTCACACAGGCTTCAGCATGCTCAGCCTCACTTCTGCCTGATCCCATGAAGATTCATGAGGCACCAGGACCTCTCCTAGAAGCTTCAGGGCCGTGCCAAATTCCAAACCTGAACACACACACACACTCCCTGCAGAAGCAAAGGGACACTGTGCTTTAACCTCTCCAACTTACCATCTGGATTTATGGGCAAACCTATTTTTACTAGCAGGTTAAATATTTAGGACAATAACCCAGAAGCACACAAAGAGTTCACCAACTGCTCTACAAGTCAGTCTTCCAGCAGTTAGCAACAGTAACTTAACAGACTGCAGCAAAGAGGTACCAAATCTCAGTGGTTCATGCAAGTCCAAAGAGGGAGGAAAAAATAACTGTCAACAGATCTTCAGCCAAATGGGACCACTGGTAAGCCAATAGAGAACACAGCTCTTGCAGAAATGAACCTGCCAGCACTATGGTAAAATGCTATCTGGACATGGCCCTGGGCACCCTGTTCTGGGTGCCACGGCTTGAACAAGGGTTGGACTCAGAGGTCTCTACCAACCTCAGACAGTCTTTTTCTGGCTTCTTTTTCTGAACACGGATAGCAACAGCTGGGAACTGAAATGTTGCTCAGTGGCCTGAATTGTGAAGGTCTGCAGGCAGAGAGAACAGAACCTCTTATTGCTGCCCACTGTTACCTCAATATTGGAACCAGTGCTGTTACAGGAACTGTTTTTACATTTTCTCTTAACAGGGGAAAGAAAGTAAGAGCCACTGTTTTGGTTTGGACAATAAAAGAAGCTGTGTGTACAAAAGAGACAGTTGGATATGGGGATGATGACTTCACAAAGCTCAAGGCTGGTGGTTACTCTGAGCACCTCCACTACAAAGGGCAGCACTCAGGGAAGGGCTGGAGAACGGAAGATGCCAGCTGAGGCTGTCACCTCTGTTGCAGCCCTTCTGAATGTGGTCCTTAGGGTTACGGCTGCTGTTCAGAAGTGTGTGCGATGGCACAGCTGCTGTCAAAGAAAGGACAGGGTGAGGAGGGAAATCTCACCCACTGCCAGGTGGTTTTGACAGCTTTCATACTTAATTTCCATGCATCACATCACCAGGGAGGAAGAGCTGGGTTGCAAACACCTAAACCAGAGCTCAACCACAAACCATGATGAGACAACCAGACCCCAATGTTGCACGGCTGCTGCCCTACCTCCTTGCCTTGGAGTCACCCTCAGCCACATTCTGTCTTTGGAGTTACAGCTGGTGTTCCACGCTATGCCTTCTTGGCCATGTGTCCCAGGCAGGTGCTGCTGCATGCCCTGAAGAAGGGGGACATCTGCTCTGGGGCATCCCCAGGCCAAAAGGACATGTGACTATCTGCTCCTGTCAGAGAGGTAGGTGGGAAGGGAGGAAGCCTTATGGGGAATTTTATGAGAAAACAAACACACAGGCAGAGTGAACTGCATCTGAAAAAACTGTTTTTGCCTTTCAGGTATTAACCTTAAAAATAAAAGAACACAACAACAATATACTGAAGATTTCAACAGAAATGGAGGAAAGGGCAAAACAAACTCATAAACAGAGCAATTTTGGAAAGGGAATTAACTCTCATAAAACGTTAAGCATGCTAAACTCTAACATGTTGATTTTCTAATACAAATGTAAATTTTACTTAAAACTTAATTTACTTTCTTTGCATTTCTTCCAGCACACATATTACAAGCAAGTTGTTGCTAGTGGGCTTACTCAGCTATGAACACTACACTAACACTATCAGTAAGATCAATCATGCACTAAATTGCTACTGAAAATATACTGTCTCTTCTGGCTTTATTTCTCCACATGGTTGACCTGCTATTTTCCACTGTACATTTTTTATGTAGGGAGTAACTGCATTTTGAAGTTGCCTCCAACTTAACCAGCGGCGTCTGTGCAAAGGGTCAGCACGAAATATTTTTTCTTATACTTGGATGATACCAAAAGCAGCAGCCAATACAACAGCGAGGCCTTGGTCAGCCTTTGTTTCAGAGTGGGCTGCTTAACCAAGGCCTGAACAGCCTCTGAAATGGAACTACAGCCATTCTGGTCACTTGTCACTAACAGATGCACCAGCAATATTAACTCTCTTCTCTTCAGAACAGGTTGATTTCAACCACAACTTTCACTGAAAAACTAATCAAACAGTAATTAAGCTTAAAAAAAAAAAAAAAAGAAAAGAAAAGAAAAGAGAAGAAACACTATGCTATCAGCAAAAAGATCACTATCAACAATCAGCGGCCATCATTTGAAAACAGAAATATGCTTATCAAGTCACAGAGCCTCTGCTTGGCTTTGGTTTACCAGCGAGAAGTCCAGGAGCAACCTGGACCCCCAGTCAGGGTGTCCAACTCATGAAGCAGATGTGCAGGTGACTGACTGTGGGGCTGTAGGGGCAGAGACAGCTCTGCACAAGTGCTTCTGATGCTACAAACGCTGGCAGACTCAGCAGCCACCCTAAAATGCCCAGAAAGGAAGTTTATTTTTCTAGCAATGTCAGTCAATATTTACCTTAGCACTCCAAAGAAATTTTCTGAAGAAAATCTGTTTTCCTCCAGTGGGACACTACAACACGAGTCTTACAGACATCTTCATTTTAGCTGAAGGCTTTGAGGTGTTGCATTCCTTTGGGCTTACTCCTAGTGGAAATTCTTTAGATGCTGAATTTAAATGGGCTTTAAACAAGCTCAGATGCTCTCATTCCATTGTTTTCTCTCTCTGGCTGTTACAATAAGGCTGGTCCATCAGCGGGTGCCTGACCTACTTCTAACAGATGCTCTCCATGACCTCCCCCGACATCAACATGAACTTCAGGCATTTTAAAATGAGCCCCCACGTACCCACAATGTGGTCAGTACACAGATTTCTGCTGTCACTGAGCCATAACACCAGAGCTGTTCCACAGCTTACAGAAAACAACGCACACCAGAAAAAGGAGAAATAAAGACTGTGGTGGCATCATATCGAAAGCTGAAAAGCAAGCACTGCTAGTCATCATTTCAGCTTTGGCTCAGCAAACCCTCAGCTTTCATAACACCAAGCACACAGGATTTCATCTTCTGTGGTCTTGAAGACAGCTGATTCAGAAAGGGAAGCCTCCATATCGCTTTCGGTTCCTCAGCTCTCTGATAATCCTTACTGTAACCCTGACCCAGCCCAGCCCGTGCGGCTGGCAGCGTGAGAAACATCACAAGTCCTCAGACAGAATGAGGAGTACTGGAGACCATGTCTGGGGCTCTGCTCCGAACTGTATTTGTCTGCATAATGCTGAGCCATGCTTAATTCACCAACCAAAAAGCTGATTAGCCATTTCAAAAGCCTGCCACGAGGCTTAATTAATCAGCATCTGCTTCTTGGCTCGAAAGTACTGACGTTACCGATACAGTCATTGGGTTTCCCAGAAGCTAAGGGTGAGGAGGGGACACATTTTGCAACATACGGCATCTTCAGGAGCGCTGCCATGTACAGGTAAGGACTGTCTCCTTAGAGGAGGGTGAGAAGTATCACGACATGTCAGGAGGGACCCAGCAGTGAGCAGGACAACCTGCCACACATGGGCACAGCCCTCAAACCTTCAGCCTCTGCAGGGGTGAGCAATGACACCTCGACTACAAACACTTCTTGGAGGACAACGCGTTATCTTCCCTTTGCAATAAGAAATTGCAAGGGCACAAACTGATAGGTCTAAGTTGACAAAAATTCTCCAGCAGAGCTGGGATTTGAACCCGCTTCCAATCCAGGGCTTTATCTATTAGGCAAAGCTGCCCAAAAAGATAAGCTGTTTCTGCGTCCTTGCTAAAATAGGGTTATCCATGTGTTGTTTTCTTTTCCCCACAATGACCTAGCTCTTTCTCATTACTGTTTCCCTTGGAAACAAAAATGTATTTTCCAGTTTCCTTTGGTTTGTTTTTCTTTCTTTTTCTGAATAATTGCTCCTAAAATTAAGTATTTTTTTGGTTTATGCAGCTCTATATGGCTCTTTCTGATAAATGCAGAACGAAAGCCCAACAGAATTTCTCAGCCACACTGTTACTGAACAACCATCATCTATGGACTCCAGCACAAGGTGCAGACTCAACCCTGGAGCAGAAGAATGTTGCCTTGTGCTTTGGGTGGCCGCTGGACCAGCAAAGCCTTGGGCTATTTCAGACTTTCCAGGCTATATTTTCACTCTTTCTCCTAGTGCTGAGGAATTACTCCCTAAAAATCACAAGCAAAATGGGTAGCGCCCTATCTCCTGGACATCAGTCAATAGTCCCATGTCTGTGCCAGTAAAGAACATATCTTTGTGTCTGCAGCCCTACTGTGGGGAGAAATTATGATATATTGGGAAAACTGGCCTTTTGAAGAAAATATCCAAAATAACTTTTTTGTCTGCAGGCTTTAAGTCCTCAGGGGAGGGTCAGGTTGGATATTAGGAACATATTCTTCACCAGATGATGGTCAGGCACTGGAACAGGATCCCCAGGGCAGTGGCTGTGGCTCTGAGCTTGCCAGAGTTCAAGAAACATCTGGACAACACTCTCAGTCATATGGTCTCATTTTTGGGTGGTCTTGTGCTGAGCCAGAAGCTGGATTTGATGAACCTTACTGGTCCTTTCCAACTCAGTATATGCTATGATTCTATGAAGTCCCAATGTCACCAACTATGGTAAATGAGAGCTCTGGACATGCCACATAGGACACCCTACCTGAATGACAGGACCCGATGTGAAGCTTAGGCAGCTTCCCACAAGGAAAACATGGACATGCACAATAGTGAATTCATCTTCCTGGCAGAGAACAGCATGCTTACTTACCAGATGACCTTATTTTGGTAGAGCAGGAGCTGTACCTACATCTGAAGGACACTGGGACCTTGTAGAGCAAGAACTCTGTTGCTGCCCCTCAACAGAACTGCTGCTGGCCCCTGCTCCAACTCCAGGGCCAGAAGTTATCAGAGGAGAATGTCAATATAGAAGCAAGCTGAAAGTATTTTCCTAAGAATCAAACATGTTACACAACCACACTCTCAATCCTTGGTTACCGAACACAGCAGGACAATGGCAAAACCAACACTTAACCTTAAAAACCAGGGTGTGAAGCTGCAGCTCCCTGTCCACAGCCTCAGGTTCCAAAGCCAGCAGGTTAGGTGGCTCTGGGCCCCAGCCATATTCCTGACTGTTTCATCCCTCTGTAAGCAATTACTAGAAGACCACAGTATGGTCTCAAGTACATAAGAAATGAGGGATAGTCTATGACAAAAGTTTTGCCAGACTGCAGCATCTGTGAAAAGTACATCTTGCAGTACTGCTTGTCTTCTGCCAGAAGTGATACAATGGAATCTGTTATTCCTCACTCAAGCTTATTTCATTGTACAACCACTAACAGTTATGAAACCATTTATGAAATTCAATGAGTAACATATTATTTTCCTTTCTTTTTAAAACATATTAAAAATAGAATGCAATAAAAGTCTAATTTCAGTGTGTCCAAGTTCTGCACAAAATCAAAATGAGAATTATTATTCACTTACAATTCATCACTGGTTTGCAGAATGAACATATATCCAAATCTCAATAAACATGACATCACAAGGATGGTAGATGAGACATGAGAATTGGATGAGACCAGCTAATGAAGACAGCATCCAGTCCAAGCTTCTACCTTTTCCTTGCTGTAAATATGCGTCCCAGAACCTCAAACCATACATGATGAATGGCAATGGAAACACAACCCATTGCTTGAGCTGCAATGAACTGCAGAAGTAAATGTTTTCCATTCTGTAAGTCTTCGTTTTTCTTGAATTAATTTTGAATCACATGCCCCTGAATAGATAGCAAGCAAAAATTTATTTCAGCATACATTCCTTTCCTCTTCTCGGAGATGAAGAAAAGAAAGAAGGGATTGGCAAGACACATTTAAACTCTAAAATAATCCTTTCAAATGACATTTTGCCAGGAAA
Organism: Lagopus leucura; assembly: GCF_019238085.1. Taxonomy (NCBI): domain Eukaryota; kingdom Metazoa; phylum Chordata; class Aves; order Galliformes; family Phasianidae; genus Lagopus; species Lagopus leucura. The sequence goes on from NW_024962263.1 coordinate 77,593,244, forward strand.
TTCCCTTCAATGCAACACAAAAGAATTAATACAAATAGACTACCCTTGTAAAGAGAATTGAAACATTCCCATTCTCTCTCTGGTGCTAAAACCTTTTAGCAGAACCACTGTAAAATATTTTCATTCAGGAACACAAGCACAATACACCAGATTTTTTTCTTGTTTCAGAGATACCGAAGCCCTTAGTGCTCTAATCCTCCCTCAGCAGCCCACCACTCACAGCCCACTCAATCCCCACCTCGCACTGCTGCTTCCCTTTCCCCCCACGCTCCATGTGTGCAGTGATATCTTCCCTTCCACTCATTCCCTGACTTTCCCCCAAACCAAAGCTCATTACTTATTTCAAATCATTCCTGCAGACCCCAGTTTGAGCGAGAAACACCTCAAGCCTTTTCTCCCGACACCAGGTTAGGGAGGATGCATTCCTGGGGTTGCTGCTCCATGCTCACACATCAGCACTGGCTGCTGCCTGCTGCACTGTCCCATCCTCAGCAGAAGCCCGTGCACGTAACAAGCTGCAGGCTCCATGTTGTGCAGAGCTGATACCAGCTACTCCAGCTGCCTTCAGCTGCTCACAATCATCCTGCCCCAGGGTTTAGCACCTGCAGCAGGGAGAAGGGCTCTGCATGGGGCCAGACACCAGGGCACCAGCTGGTGATACATTTTTTTCCCCCAGTTTTCCTGACAAAGATGCTGCAGAAAGTCAAGCAACTGGCCAAGCGAAATGAAGGCTCCTAACATTTCTGGTCCCTCAGGCTTTGCTTCCCTGGAAGGAAATCTTCACCAGCACACGGGGTCAGCACAAAGCTGAGATGCTGCTTTAATCCACCTACGAAGTATTTGGGCAGAGACATGAGATCTAAGGGAAGTCTGGGTCTCACATAACATGCTTTTACTGAAGATATGATCTGTACATATGCGCAGCAGCCATGTGCACAGGGGAACTCCTGCCTCCCTTGGGAAGATGGGGCCATAGGCTCCATTCATTCAAGATATTGGAGACCAAGGCTATTTGAAGGAGAACTGGTGTTTGGAAGGATTTCTCCCTCATGCTTCTAGTCACCACAGCACCACAGATCGTCTGCACACCTTTCAAATCTCACTGGAAAAAAAAAGAAAAAAAAATTAACTTCCTACCCTCTAATTTCAGTGGGTACTGTCCTGTATTCACCACTCTGGACTGCAAGCATCACTCCTAACTGAAAGCAGTACACAACCACTGTGGTCAGCAGCTTCTAGAGATGGGATCCATAAATCAACATGCTCACAGAGCCTGAGACTTGCAGTAGATGCATAACCCGCTCTCACGCCCACAGGCCATTAGCCACAAGGCCACCTAATAGCAAGGACACAGTGGCAATTCCATGGAGAGGCCAAGTGGCCTACATGCACATGGGCGTGCTCCAACTTAAAGTGAGGATGGGACCACAGCAAAGCCAATGGGAGAAGGAAATCTGCAGTGCTGGCAGCTCTGAACTGAACCTTGCCCCAGTACACCATCCAAAACAAGCAACACGGAAAGACACTCATTTTCCAGGCAAACTCAGTATGTGCCTTTTCCACAGGCAGTGGAAACAGAAATATTAGTTCTTCCATGAAAGCACCAGCTGTGCCTAGTCTGGCTTTAAACACAATCCCAAACCCATATTTAGATGCATACAATCCAGGTACAGCTCCTATCCTCACTGAGCACCTGCAATCCCAGCCAGACAGGCAGGATTTCTGCAGAGCTCATGGTCAAGCTTTGAGTCCTGAGCCGCCTGACCAATCTTTTAATGCCATGTCAGGATGAGAACTGCATCCTGGGGCACTCACTTCTCTCCTACAACACTCACACACCTTGTGTAACATACGGCTGCTGTGATCTAGTGGCTTCACTTTATTCAGGCTGCGTAGCCTATATCCAGCCCGTACCTCAAACGGTGTCAGTCGTAGCACTGCCACTGCACATACATGGCAGGGGGCCCCAACCAGCATCATCCCACATTTCATATGGGGCAGTCCCATGCCCCCCAGGGTGCTGCCAAACAATGTGTGTGTGCCCCAGGGCACAGGCACAGGCATGGGGAAGAGTACCAAGAATGCAGTGCTTGTGCCTGTTTTCTCATTGCAAACACTGAAAGTACTGGGGTAGAAGATAAACCCTTCCTTCTGCCTCTGCTTTGCTGGATTAGATGGATTCACTCACACACCAGTTGCAACTCGGAGTTCAAGTGGAAGATTTCCCTTTCTTGTTTCTTGTTACAGGAGATTGAGTCAGCGGGACACGTGGGGATCAGACCGAACGGATTCCAGCACAGAATCAGAGCCTCAAAGCCAAATCCCACTGTCACTGAAATGTTGCTAGGTATCTTTGTTATTCTGCCCAATACCTCATGTTTCGGTGCCGTCAAAATGAAGGTGTTCTCTTAGCACACGGATGCACCAGCTGGCATTATTACTGTGCTCTAGGAGCATTATGTGGCACTTCCAGCTCCCGGAACCTAACGGGCTGCTGGAGCACACCCTAGGAACCTGCAGGTGCAAAACAGTGAGATACACACAGAAACAGGTACATGCTACAGTAATTACATGGGGCAGTCACGGTGAATATCAGCGTGTCTGGTTGCAGCCTGCATTTGTTAAACAAAAGTGCAACCAAACAAGTTTCATGAGAGATTTTTAGTTCGTGTGTATATTTTGCTATCAGCAAGGGCACAAAGATCACCAGCCTGAGTCCCAGGGACTCATTAGCTCCAGCTATCGACCCACAAAGCAAACCTCATTTTCTGGGAAGAGCTGGGCAGGGACGCCCAGGCTGATCCACACCGCAGTGCGTTTCAGTCCCTGCCCGCAGGCACGTCGGCACCCGCCGCCTCCCCAGCCAAGCAGCAACGCCGGGATCTGATCCTCCCTTTGTGTGAGGATACTCATTTGGAGGGGGGTGATGGGATACTAACATCAGGGTTTAACTCGAACACACAAAAGCCAGGAAATTCACAGCTAGGGCTGAAAATGTGTGCTGACACGGCAGCATTATCTCCTGCTATTAAGCCTTTTTGGCTCTTCTGGCACAACCGCCTCAATTTAAGCCTGCGTGTCAGCAGAGATTTTCAGCCTGCCGCCTGAGTTTCTTTGCTTAAGTCAAGCTGCTGGTGTTGCTCAGATATGTTCCTCTTAACACCAGACGAGCATCTAACGAGGACCGAGTGCACACACTCACGCCTTTGCTAGGGGCGTGCTTTCCCCTTCATCCTCCCAGCAGCCACGAACGGGGCACAAAGCAGCCCAGACCCTGCCCTTCCCAGCGCGGGCACACAAGGGGCCGTGCGGCGCAGAGGGGCGCGGAAGGCAGAGCCATCTCGGCAGCGCTGGGCGTGCAGCACGGCTCATTTCCCACCGTTAAACGGCCCGCCAAACAACAGCCACGCGATCCCGGTGTGCTCCTCAGGCCCCGGCTGTTTGCTGAGTTGAGAAATGACTTAAATTACAGAGAACTACCACGAGATCCTATCTCACCGGGAACAAAATGAGCTAACTTAGCTCTCTAAACCAGGCACTTTAGAAATTACAAGCTAATCTAATTAGAGACTTTATCTTGTCTGTTACAAGCCACTTGTTATAGATTTACCAGCAAATGAACAAAGGGGAGGTGACTTCCTTTGGCCCACAATATAGCCTCGTTCAATGGACTTGCCAGAAGGACCTGCCATCAAATGAAAGGGCTGGGTTGGATTTTACAGCTTGAAAGACACACAGCATCATCTATAAATAATTGAAACTGTGTCTCAGGGTGAAAAGGCCATTGTTCATTTTTATTACAGGTGTGGGGAGAAGCGCTATGGGGAAGGCAAGAGAATGTTACAGATTTTACCTAAGAAAAACAAAAAAGCAAAATGAAGCTAAACAAAGTAGAAGGATGCCTTTAGGACAGCAGTTTCAGGTGTGCAGGGGCAGGAGCTGTGCTGTTCACACACCAAAGGGATGAACCCAACCACGCTGTGCAGGGAAGAGAAAGGAGATACCATTGACAGATACATTTGCATTTCGTGGAGACTCTAAAATGCTGCAGAACTGAAGTTCCTGTTAAAACAGTATAATATAATAGAGCTGCTTAGGAGGATTTTTCCAGATGAAACTAAGCCATTTTAGACTATTACACTTCAGCAGTTTCACAGCTACTCGAAGCCTAAAACTAAATCGGTAACAACATCGTTAGCATCAAACAAGATCAAGCCCCAGTTCTGGTTCACTGGGCAACCATAGCAATATTTGTGTTATCACAAGGAGGCCAAGGTACAGTCGGAGGCAGACACGTTCCTTTTGATGGCAGTGACATCATTTTGACAGTAAAGTGACAGTAAAAATTTGGCAGGCGATAAACTCCTCTCCCTAAATGCCGCTGCAACAGTAATAGCTGTCAGGAGCACACAACGTCTCAGGCTTTACAGCCTTAACCCAAAGAGCCTGCATCTCCGTGCATTAATCTGACTGGCAATCAGAAGGTCACAGCCTGCTTCCCACCAGCTCCATGCAGGATCCATTGCAGAACCCATCAGCAGGGAGGGCAGAGCTCCCCGGCCAGACAGGCACATTAATCTGCTCCAGCCGATGAGCTGATGTGAGCCCGAGGGAGATAACCCTGGTCCCAAACCCACCAGAGACTGGGAACCTTGAGCTGAACTCATGACATCTTCCTCACAATTAACCACAAAAAAAAGATGAAAATGGGGGTGGGAGAGGTTGCTTGGAGAAATAACCCCAAAACTCATTGGCTAGCAAGAAAACAAGCAGAAAATAAAATCCAAGGCTATGAGATGTCCCCCTCCCCCACAAGTGTTTTATTCCATAGATGATGGAGGGCTCAGTCAGTCAAGATCTGCAAATTGGTAGGCAGCACATTCTGTGCTGTCTGTCAGTATTACACATCCTAAAGGGCTGAATAAATAATTGAAGAATAAATAATTGTGCCAGGGCTTTGTCTCATGGGCCATTTTTATAGATTGCTGTCTAATGATAGCACCATCTGCGACACTCTGCATTAATATGGGATAAAATTACATAGCGCTTTGTTTGCTCTGACACTGTGATGTTATGATGTCTCTTAATATTATCTCGAATAAAAGGCTAGAACAATGATGGAAGTGTCCCAATTGTCAGGAAACTCTCGTTTAGGGAAAACCAACTTTAAGCAATCGGAGACATTCTCACCCAGGGACGGGCCAGGGAACAGTGGGAAAGCCTCGCTGTTTCCAGTGCATGTCCTATCAATGTAATTAAAAAGAGAGGAGCTTGTTAGCGTGTTTTTGTTATTCAAGTCCAATTCAGAGGAGGTAGGTTAAAAGTGCAATACTGCAAGGCGCAGCCCAGCTCCCTCAGGTGAGCTGCACTCAGACCTTGTCCCTGCCTCGACACAGACAGAGATAAGTACAGGCTCTCAGTCTCTAATTCCAAGGGAAATAAAATGACTCCAATCAGTTCAATCTGAAATAGAAGCACACCATGGGTGATGGGGGATCCCTATAAGGAGACAAAGGCTGTTTGCATGGCAAAGCAAGCAACCTTTAGCTCCATGATAGGACCACCACCTGCTTTCTAGTAATGCATTACTCTCCTTAACAATTTTCTACCCAAGAAATATTCTTGCTTTTATTTTTGGAAAGAAAAGCCTGAAATGACAGTTAAACATTCACCTGCAATACAGCTTAAAGAGGCCTGCACTTCACACCCTCAGGACACAGACAGCTCTCCTCTCCTGAAGCTGCAAAGGAGAAACATCCTTCTCTCCCTCCCCACAGAGGCACAGGGTGACAGGGACACCAGCAATGCTCCCTCCACCCCTCACTGCATGCCTGTACCCACGGGGACGAGCAGTTGCTGGCCTGCTGCGTCTGTGCAGACGGGAGTTAATTTGGAGCTGAAGGAGGCAGAAGAAATTTATTTGCTGCCTCAGAGCTATCACTTACCTGTGGGGCAAATTGTGAAATTCTAAGTAGGCTTTGCAGAGCACAGTCTCACCACCTTTGCAAGCTTCCAAGCCTAGAAGTGAGCATTTCAATTTTCACATCCCAGCACAGCAGCATGCTCGAGATGTTTGGCAGATGGGGCAGATCCGAGCGTTAAGGAAACCCGTAATGTCAGGGCTGCCATCGAAGGCTTCAGGAACCAATTTGCAAAACAAGGGTTTTCAAACTCTCTGTGGATCAAATGGAGCAAGAGACACAAAGGATGAAGGCTTGCCACGGGATTTGGAGAATAAAGCCTCCCGGATGCTCCGGTCACTGGGAATACACTGAAGGGAAAAGCCTCTTCCCTCCAAGCCTTTCTCCTACTATCAGCAAAATCTGCTTAAATCATTCAAGTCCGCTCTGCCACCAAACTAGCACAGGCTGATCTGGCCTTTGGAGGCTAAATTGTAACTGGATTAGTAATTTTTAAAAAGACCTTAGCAGGAAGGTGCCTCTAACCAGTACAGCACTTCTCCAAGCAGATCACCATCAGATCTGTATTCTCACCCCAGCAGACGACAGCTGAAATAATGGTAGCATGCAGTCCAGTTTCTCTCAAACCTCAGCAACCCTAATGTGACATGCTCCTAAGCACAGAAATGCAACATGACAACAGTGGGAAACCACTTCTGCAGAAGGCCAAGTGGGGTTAGCACCTACACATTGACCACGATGCACACATGTAGAAATGTCGATTGGTGACCATAGTTCACATAAAACTCTCAAGCTTTAGCCCCAGACTTGTATTAAGGGAAACCTACACCAAGAGCCAAAACCAACAGTGGCAGCTTTGCCATCCAACCTCACCGATTCGCCTTCTGGATGTGTTTCCAGCACTCCCTGTTACAGACTGTGCAAAAGCGAGATAGCACAGATGCTAAACAATGAGGCCCTGTGATTTATAGGGGGGTGTATCCAGGTCTACAAATCAAGTAAAACAAGCCCAAGCAAAACAAGATACAATTGAGAGGTGTGTTCAGCACGGATAATGTATTGATAAGTTCCCACTTTATTATTTACAGAGGTTGGACCTAAAAAATCTCCTAAAACAACTTCAGCTGTGGGGACATATTCTTCTTCCTGTTGGCAGATGGCAACTTAAAAATAGGGAAAAATCCAACATCCCTCTGCATCTGCAGCAGGGAAAAAGGGATCTGTGCCCCATCCTAGTGGGGTTTTGGCCACTGCAAGCAGCTGCAGCACTCAAAGGAGTTCAACCCCAAATTCTATCTGAAAATGGCACCGTGCAGAGCTCATCGGGGCTGTGAAGGAAGGAGCAGGAAAGAAGAGGAGAAGGCAGTTAGGCCTTGCAAACTGCAGAAAAAAAAGGAGAAAAAAAAAAAAAAGAACATATTGAGACCATAACAGCATTAGGGTAAAATTTTCACAACTACAGCTCAAAATGGGAGGGGGTGCAGAAGATGTGAGCAGCACACGTGGCTACTGCCTGCTCAGGGTGAAAGGGGTTGCTTTTATCAAAGGAGAGCTATCACAGAAAATAATAACAACAATACAAAGTACTGCTCTTGGCATTAAATATTCATGGCAGCAGCTACAGCACAGCTAATGGAAAGTGTCCGTAAAGCCTTAAAAAACTTTGTTAATGCACAGAGACTGGCAGAGGTCACAGCACGCTTGGAGCAAATTGGGAGCCATCGAACAAAAATAGTTTGTCCCTTTTTGAAACAGCACTAAAAAGCTGTGCATTTACTGCAGTGAGACCAAGCCAGCTGAAGGCACCAAGGAGGGTTATACATGCTCATTAACACCACTCTGGGCAGCCGGCTGGCAAAACCACACTTTGCCAAAGCAAAGATCAAATCAAGGCACCTGTTACTTTGTTCTGCCGGGGATCTCAGAATGCTCAGCATCCACATACAGAGGAGATGGCATTAACAAACCAATATGTTAGTCACATTAGTAGTTAGTTTTTTTGTGGAAGATCTGAAGACACCGGGATCTGTCACTTCAGTCGCCTGCTTCTGTTCATCTGCACTGGGTTATTTATGCCCTATGGCTTGCTCAGCTTCCCAATCGTTTGTATAAAGAGGTTTGCCCTCTTTCATTTTTTAATTACAAAACAGAGTGGAGAAAACTTGTGATTCACTCCCAGGACATAGAAAAATGGAAAAAGAAACCACCCACCAACACATGCTAACGTTTCCTAGAAAGTCAACAACTGGCCTTTTCAGGTTAACATTCATGGCATTCCACAACCTTATTTTACATAGAAAAGGTCACCATCCCTTTTCCATCCTGAACATCATTAACCCTCTCTGTTCTTCAGGCTGCAATACCTACCTTCAGATAGGCAGATCAGGCAAAAACAGACAGTCCCTTACCCATTCCACATGAGGTCCCATTTGGCCAACAATTTCCTTCCCTGTTTCTTTGTTTTTAGAGTAATTTTACAGTAAAAATCTCAAACTAATTAACTAACGTCCTTGCACAGGCTTTCCCTACACAATACCTTCAGTGTAGATACTAAAGATACACCTTTAATGTCTTAAGCTTTATATCTGTCATTAAATAAGGGGAAAACTGACAGACCAGGGCCCAAACACAGCACAGAACTCATATTCAAAACATTTCCCAATGAAGTTCAGCATATTAGATCACACTTTCTCAAAATAGTGTTTTTATTTATCTAGACTTTGCCACAACAATAAATTAAATCCATACAAAGCCAGAAAGCATCTGAGATGCCATTATCCTCAATAGACTTACATCAAGGATAAACATAACTTGCAGTGCCCAAAGGAAAGATAGTAAAGTGCCCAAAATAAGATATTAAGAGCCAAATTAATTGGTGACATAAGCAGGTACAAGTACATTGAGTGAAATGGACTAGCTTATGCCTGCAATGAAAATAACCATAAGCATTTAGCATTTTCTTCCTCAAGTCTTTGTTTAAACGAATCTGAATTTATTAGTCTTCTGCTGAATAGATATGATAAATTCCTACTGAAATTATCCTCTGGTGAGCAGCAATAAATACTTGGCAATATTCTTTCAAGAGAGCCATTATTTTCATCTGGCTAAGAGCAAATCCAGGTTTTCTGCACACACAGATGAAAGCCATCTTCAGTGCAATAAGCAAGTGCAAAACAGCATGGTGCTGCCGAGGAACAAGGAAACCTCCCCAAGCTCCACAAGCAGAGCAACTCAGATGCTCCTCCTTGACTGAGTCCACACTGTAACAATATGCCTAATATGTCTATACATAATGTACACACTCCTATTAAATGCTAGAGGTCAAAACTTTCAGGGCATAATTTAACAATGAAAATATGCACTGCATATCAGATCAGCTCATGCAACAAGGACAGGGGGGTCAGAATAACCCCCTGTGATTCAGATGGAAACAGTTAGAGGCCTGCTACGCCACCTGGACTGTCACAACTCCATGGAGCCAGAGAAATTCACCCATAAGGTGCTGAGGGAATTGGCGGAGGCGACTGCCAAGCCACTTTCCATCATCCATCAGTAGTACTGGTCAACCACAGAGGTCCCAGAGAGCTGGAGGCTTGCCAGCGTGACTCACATCTACAAGAAGGATCATGAGGAGGATCCAGGGAACTACAGGCCTGTCAGCTTGACCTAAGTGCCAGGGAAGGTTATGGAGCAGATTGTCTTGAGTGCAATCACATGGCACGTGTGGGACAACCGGGTGATAAGGCCCAGTCAGCATGACTGGTCTGCCTAATCAACCTCATCTCCTTCTATGACTGAGTGACCCACCTGGTGGATGAGAGAAAGGCTGCTGACGAAGTCTGTCTTGATTTCAGCAAAGCTTTTGACACTGTCTCCCACAGTGTTCTCCTGGAGAAGCTGGCAGCCCATGTCTTGAACAGGTACACTTCTTGCTGGGTAGAGAACTGGCTGGAGGGCCAGGCCCAGAGAGTGGTGGTAAATGGAGTTAAATCCTGCTGATGACAGACTCAGACGGTGTTCCCCAGGCATCGGTGCTAGGGCCTGTCCTGTTCAGTATCTTTACTGATGACCTTGCTGAGGGGATTGAATGCACCCTCGGTAAATCTCCAGATGACACTAAGCTGGGAGAAACTGTCAATCTGCCTGGGAGTATGAAGGCCCTACAGAGTGATGCAGGCTGGATCACTGGACTGAAGCCAGTGGGATGAAGATAACAAAACCAAGTGCTGGGTGCTGCATTTCAGTCACAACAACCCCATGTGGTGTTAAAGGTTTGGGGCAGGTTGGCTGGAAAGCTTTGTGGAGGAAAAGGATCTGGGGGTGCTGGTCGATGCTCTGCTAAACATGAGCCAGCAGTATGCCCGGGTGGCCAACAAAGCTAAGGGCATCCTGACTTGTATCAGAGATAAGGTACTCAGCAGGACTAGGGAGGCGATCATCCCCCTGTACTCAGCTCTGGTGAGGCCGCAACTTGAGTGCTGTGTTCAGTTTTGGGCCCCTCACTGCAAGAAAGACATTGAGGCCCTGGAGCATGTCCAGAGAAAAGCAGCAAAGCTGTGAAGGGTCTGAAGCATAAGTCTTAAGGGGAGTGGCTGAGGAAGCTGGAACTGTTTAGTCTGGAGAAGACACTTTATCGCTCTCTATAACTACCTGAAGGGAGGCTGTGGTGAGGTCAGCATCCACCTCTGCTCCCAGGTAACAGCAATTGGACAAGAATGGCCTCAGGTTGCACCAGGGGAGGTTCAGGTTGGATTTTAGGAATAATTTCTTCTCAGAATGAGTGGAGAGCTACTGGAACAGTAGCTGCCCAGGGAGGTGTTCAAGAAATGTGTAGACATGGCACTGAGGGACGTGGTTTAGTGGGTAATATTGGTGGTAGGTGGATAGCTGGACTACAGAATTGATTGTGGAGGTCTTTTCCAACCTTAATGATTCTAAGATTCTATGATAACAAAAAAACAAAACAAACAAAAAAAAAACAACTGGAGTAAGACCACAGATAGTACTTGTCATTAGGAAGAGAAGAAATCACTCCTTGTCAAACTGACCATCTAAACATACAAATTGTTCCCATATAGGAGAAAAAAATATATTTTTAATCTCATCCAATATGTGCTCCATTACACAAACACACATCCGTGCGTCACCTCAGCACTTCCCAGTGTCCTCCAGCTGAGGCATTTAACAGATGGGTGTTGTGAGACACTTTCAAGCATTGCTGCTTAATTCTAGAGGAGATAAAACCCTTTTGAAGTTCCTGGCTCAGGAAGTTCAGAGGTCAGGCTCCTCGCCTAATTTGCTCTTATACAAAGATCCAAAGCAGGAAATGCCTCATCTTTTAAACCTTCCACTGAAGATATCATTTATGGTGAACTGTCAACCACCACTGGGTTTGTTTCACACAGCAGTGTGCAGCCCTGCACCTCAGCATGCTCAGGTATGATGGGCACTTGGTGGAGCACAAACTACCAGACGTATTCACATTCACACTGTCACATCATCACACTTCTGGTATTTGTTTGTTTAATGAAATGTGAATCAACGCGTGAGCTCACATGAGAGCTGATCTTTGCATCCCATACCCATGCTGCACTATCCACCAACAGAAGCTCTAGAACTCAGCTCATCTCGTTGTTGGCTGGAGGTGCCTCCTCACTGCCCAAACCCAAGCAGTGTAACCCTAATTCTACCAAACACACATGGGAAGAAACAGAGCCGATAGGGAACAAAGCAATTGCACTGAGAGTGCTGCTTTGCAAATTCTTAATTCTCTCCCTCCTTCCATCCTCAGGCTTTCACACACATTGTTTATCTTTTAATCCAGGAGCCTTACACAGGGAAGAACCATCATTATAACATAATCCAGGATCTGGGCCAACATATGACACAGAGTAGCCCTAAATCTCCTAAAGCCCTTCAAAGGAAGCAAACCCAGCAACCAAAGTTCAGGCGGTTCTGCAGCACCGCAGTTTATTTAGTCTCAGTGTGCTGCCCTCCTCGGGACCGTGGTGGTCTCTGGGATCAGCTCCTGGTGCCCACCTGCAGACCCAGCACCCAAAGAGCACTGCCAAGCTCTCAGGTTTCTTGTAGCGACAGGGGCTTATTTTAGTGTTTAAAACAAAATGTGTATGTTTTTTTAACCACTCATTTTTTTCTAATAAATTTCAGAGTCTTCTTTGTTATCTTCCCAAAGCTTCAAAAATCAAAAGGTCGAGCAACAAACTTTATCTCCTAATGAAGAAGTTGATAAGCATTAAAAAAAAAAAGGCTCACAAAAGCTGTGTCTATAGCGAAGGAAATATTACGTCCACAGCTTCTTCACTTTGGCTTACCATTCCCACAAACCACTCAGGAGATGACCACTGTTCAGGTAATTGCAGAAACAAGGGCTTAAAGAAAGTCACTGCAGCTGCCCAGGTCTTGAAAGCCTCTTTCCCTCCCCCTCATTCCCATTTGTCTTTTTTTCAAATGAGTATCCTCACCCAGGAGTTGTAAGGGAAAGCAGATATAAGAATAAGCCATTGTCATTAATGAATTGGCTCAGTCATGCTGTTAACAGCCCCATTTAATTGTATAGTAGTATTTGCTTGGCAGCTTCCTTCACTATAATGTAGTAACAATCCGCTGCACTGTCCCAAATGAACTACCAGGGCTCAGTTTACCATGGCACTACATTCACACCAACTACCCGAAATTTTATCCATTTGCCTCTCACAGTTCTGTAATCAAGCATATAGTCAAGGCTGGAGTAGTCAGTATTCATCTCAGCTTTCATGACCAAAGCACCCAAAGAAATACCACTGCACAGGAGTACTTACCAGCAGCATCCTCATCGTGGGCAAATCTGTCATTAATCATGAGGTGAGGTGTCCAAGCTGGTAGGTTTGGGTGTGTTTTGTTTTGCTTTTAGCTTTTTGTAGAAGAGAAATGAACATTATCAATACGACCGACCTATCAACAGCAGGACTCAGAACCTACAGCAGAACCACAGAGCAGTCTGGGTTGGAAGAGCTCTTAAACCTTGTCCATTTCCAATCACTGCCATGGGCAGGGACACTTCCTGCCAGGTCAGGCTGCCCCGAGCCCTATTCATCCAAGCCCTGGATCATCAAGTACCACCCTTCTTTCTCACCACTCTTCTTTGTTACTGTTACTTACCTTCCATCACTTGATATAACCAGTCTGCCCAGAAAAGTAAAGCCCAGAAGAAATCCAGACTTCCATCCTAAATAACCACAAAAGCTAGCTGTGAATGGCTATGGACGTGGCCACAGAAAGACACAATGTTCCCTGAAGATTCCCTTGGAGATTCATGCTGCCCCATGGCAGCAGGGACAGCCTGGTGCCCCAGCCCAAAACACTGATCTGCTCCCAGTGCTCTGCCTGCCCCTACAGGGAGGGAGATTTCCGCACAAGGAAAAGAGCACCAAACCCTAACGTGCACCCTGCACTAAGCAAGGGAGGTAGCTTCACGTGGCATCTGCTACCTGAGGCTCAAAAAGCACTTCTAAAAAATCAGTATCCCTATTTTGCAGACAAAGAAACAGCAAAATTACTCAATCCAAACAGAGCTGCAGAAAACAAAAGCCACAGCTCTGCATGGCACTGTATAGGTTTTTCTTTTTTTTGTGTGTATGCTATGTCAAAAAGACAGCAAAAACTCTTTCCACATTTTTACCAGAGATGCTATTTTTAAAGATTGTATTTTGGAAAGTACACACTCCTTTCCTTTAGACTTCTTTATCGTGCTAATTGACCCTGCCAGCTTCACGGGAATCAATCCAGCTGCACAGGGCAGGCGCGAGCTGTCCCTGTTAACAAGCCACCGCGGGCTCCAGCCCGACCCTATTGGGAATCCATAGCAGCAGCTGCTCCCATTGGCTTCAGCAGGAGTGGAGAACCTCCTCCAGGCTGAGGAAAGAGATCCTATAGAACAGGAGACGATGAGCAAAACCAGAGATGGAATCACTCCCACAGACAAGAAATACTGTAATTTCCAGCTACCTAAATGCAATGAGGTCAGAGTAGAAGAGAAAGGTCTGGTACAATTGATCCCAGAACTAGGAAACAATAACACTTTGGAACCAATATGGATTTTCTTTAACAACAATGTAAGAGGGCGTGTTGCAAAAATAGCAGAAACAGATAAATATAGAAGACCTGTCTTCCACTGAAGAGCCAAGTGCTGGAGTCTCTGTTTACATGTACATTACTAGCAACACCATGCACTGTATCAAATTACAGTGTGATTTCCATTTCAGTGCATGCAATTCCTCCCCACTACCCCCACCAGTCTCACGAGGAATCATACTGCTAAGCACAGCAAAAAAATATCCAGACACCTTTGGCTATAAACGCAGCTGTCTTGCCTTATGATAGAATGCTTTCCTTTACACCACAATGCATCCACACACAGCTAACTGGAAAAGATTGGTTTTTTCCTCCCCACATTTTAAATATTTGCCTAAGTATCCTTTCCTTTTCACTGCTTGGTAAGAGTCAGCTACCACCACCACTCTGCTGCTGCTAAACATCCAAACTCAGCTGTTGACAAAAAGGAGAATTGCAACATAAAGGCAGGAAAGGCAACTCCATGAGAAATGTGAGCTTTGCTGCCCAGCCTTCCTGGGCAGCCTGGTGAGCTGACTCGGCTGCAGCTTCCCAAAACACAGCGCTCGTGGCATGGCTGCTTCTGGGCTTCCCAGCCTGCTGCTGACCCGGCACAGCTGGGCGCCAGAGGAAGCTGCAGCAGGGCTGGAAATAATAATAAACATCATAAACAACTAGAAAGCAAATAAATAAAACTGTTGGGTTTGTTTCTTCTGCTAATGTAGATGGGAGCACAGCTCTTTAATGGTCTCAACTTCCTATAGCAAGTATCACAAGAGACCTAAGCTGTCCGACCTTAGTCCAAGCTAAACCTTTATTCTCCACCCCACTGCTCTTCACAGGTCCACATTCATAACAAAATAATTTAGTAAGTGTCATCTACATACAGGTTACCTAGATACTTTGAAGATAAGTGAATATGTGCAAATAGCACAGTTTCACTTATGTCACATCTAAAAGAAAATGTACCCAAAGCTACCACCCTGTAGGCAATGAGAAAAAATATACAGAATAAACTGAAAGAACCCACATCACGCCTATAGCACAACAGAAGCTAACAGCTTGGGTTAGGGGACACTTCTTCCCTCCACAGTTTTGCTGGGAAACTAATAACCAATTACTCTGGAGATACAAAGAGGTTACATCAGAGGATACCCCAACTTTAAAACACAATTGCACTGTTGCAAAGCAAGGCTGATCTCAGAGCGTTCTGCACAAAGATCTGTACTCTCTAGAGAAGCAATGCCCCTGAAAAGAAAATAACAAAGAAATATGCATTCCAGACCTTTCACAAAAACTAAGTGGAGCATTATGCAGTAGAGGAGGGGGTCAAGCACCTCAGACCACTTGACTCGTGAACAGAAATGCATTCTGCAGTCTCTGGCACACACTTAGCTCATGCAAACAAGCCTTTGCTGCCAAATGACACCTTTACGCATCAGCCTCCAATCTGGCACTCATTCTTTGCTTCTTCAGAGGCTTCTTCAGATGAAAAACTTCTGGCCACAGAAGACAAAGCAGCTCACCTTCAGCTTACCTCCTAACACCTGAATGCTGCTAATGGCAATCAGCTGCCCAAAGACCCAGAGCAGCCACAACAGTGCTGTTAGAGACAACCAAGCTGCCTATTACACGGCATCCCCAGGTCAGGTCACCAGACAGGTTCAAGACATTTCAAGCAAAATTCATTTTGAGGGATTGATGCCAAAGCAGGGCAGCGAGAGAGGAGCTGGTCAAGGCCGGGGCTGGTGTCACCTAGGAGAGCCTCATGCTGCTCTGCTGGGCCACTCTCTGGGAGCAGCAGGCAGTGCTGAGCCTCTGGAGCATCCACATCCCTCTCACATCACTGAGCGCTTTGAGGCAGGCTCCCAGCCCCGCTGTTTCCAAGAGTGGGAAGAACAAAAGCAGCTGCGCACTGTGGTTCAGAATTACAGGGCTCAGCTCACAGAGAGAGCAGCACCGAAGTCACGGTGGCTTTTGAGAAGGTTACAACTCACATAAAAGCTGAAAAGCTGTTTCCTCTCCTATCACTCTAATTAATTGTGCAAATGAGAACAGAGCCTAAGTGAATGTACTGCAGAGTGCGACTCCAAGGCGCCTTGCAGTCCTGCAGCTTTTAGCTTTCAGCACAAACACTCAAAATTCTGCTCACTGCTATTTTCAAGAAAAATAAACAAACAACAGGCTCAGACTGGGAGTTCTCCTAGAGGCTTTTCCCCCCCCCACTTTACCTTTAGAACAGTCATAAGCCATTAGCATGTCTCACTTTAATATCTAATTGGTTAAATGATCCAGCTTCACTTTTTCCCAGGGAAAGAACGCCTAGGAACAGGTCACTATCACACAGTGGGTTCTGCAGTACCACTGGAGCACACTAACAGAGAATGAGGAAGCACTGCCCACCTGCTGCTCCTCTCCCTGCACCCAGGCCTGAAGGAGGATGCCATCGCTTGCAGGCGTCTCCTTCTCCCCAGGGCACACAGAAGGATGCTCAGGAAAGCTGGCTCCCCAGAGCCAGCTCACATTTGGTGGCAAAGGGGGGATTAGAGGCAGGCAGAGCAAAGCAAAAGGGCATACAGAAACACTGACCTTCTTCGGAATGGTCTACAGATTCCCCACTTAAGACTTTACCAAAGCTTTCAAGTAAAAACCCATTGTTTCGAGGGAAATTTTTAAAAGAAAAATAAAACACATCCTCTCCATCCCTGAAGATGCCCCAGTGCCTCTGTGTGTGCGCTCACGCTGACTCACACCCTTCCCAGAGGAAGCTTAAAACCCTGTGTAATTGATGCTCTACCAATTTGGAGAGGGGCTGGAGCCATACAAAGAGACCCTTTATCTTACAAACAGAACAAAACGAAGCAGAAACGAACTCATTCTCAGGCTTATAAAACAGGCCTTTACAGATAATTATGTTTTATTACTCTTCATTTTATGAGAATTGTGTTATACAAAACAAATACCAGATGCCTATTTGTTTCATATTGGGAAGGGGGGTGGGGAATGAATCTCTTCAAGCACTGCCGTAAGCAGCACTGCTTTTAATTAAACACAATAAATGCATAAAAATTAATGCTGTTTGGAACCAGCAGGTAGGAAGCAAATGTAAAAATTGTAGCCACTAAAAGAGCCTCTTGTCCCTGAGCTCCCATGGCAAGTGCCTGGGGCCTCCAGTTGGTTCTCTGGGAGTAAGGCTCCTGAGATGTGATTTTTTTCTTAAAAATTAATACCCAACTCTGCAGATAACCAAAAGCTTAAAAAAAAGGAGGTGAGGAACTTAAACGTTACTGCTACTGAAATGACACACAGACTCAACAAGGAAAATCTGTGAGTTATAAATAAGCCAGCCACGCAGCTTAAACAGGAAGCTATGGGTTCAAATGATGGAAGATGAGGGTGAAGGCAAAGAAATGCAAAAGAATTTCCGGCAACTTTAAAATAAAGCAATCAACCAAAGCAGCAGCACTGACATCTCAATATGAGCTGGATTCTTTCACTTGCTAGGCTGACACAACAGTCCTCCAGAAGCATGCAGGACCCAACCCCACAACAGAGACCAGGGACACGCACTAGAAACATGGAGAAGACAACTGGAGGGAGGCACACAAAGCACGCAGAAGCACAGAAGCAAGGACTGGACACAGCTCCTCAAGGAAAATAGAACATGCCCAACTTCTCAGCAACAGCCAGATGTCAGTGGTTCACCCCCACAGAAGAATCACTAGGAAATTCATTTCCTATTTGCACTGGTGGTTTCCTTTTTCATTTTAATTGCATCAAGATCCAATCATAGAGGGACAATAGATGCTTCTTTCTCAAGGCCAATACTAGCTGTGCATTGTCAATCCAGTTCTCAGCATCATGCCTGATACTGCTTTAATGCTAACATTCTGCAAAAGAGTCTGGAATTGTGTTGGCAGGATCGTGCTCCAGTGGGAATCTTCTTCTAGAAAGACTTTGCGAAAGAGAGATTTTATAGACAGCGCAGTAGCAAATGCCAAACACGTAACAGTGGAATGGTTTCCATGTTTAGCTGTTCAATTCCAGGTTTCCCTACACTGTAATTGTTGAGAGGGTCTCCTGTCCCACCCTCCACCAGTGCCTATCCTCAACCTTAACTGTCTTCTCATTATATTTGTTTACAAACATTCATTGCATTCTACACTTTATTAGTTCAGTCAGCTAACTGTAAGACCCCAGTACTACTCAATACAATTATAGCAATCAGTGCATTGATTATTGTGAAACACAGTTATCCTGAGGATAAAGGTGAAGTCAACAAGAAGCAATGTTGTAAGCAGTAACTGCACTACCAGGGCAACCTGGGGCCATATCACCACCCCCAAGCCCGTAGCTCTCATTTCAGACACAACATGGATTTCACTGCTAATTATTTTACTGTGACCTGTGGCAGAAGGGTTTTTCATTAAAATGAAACAACATTAAAAATCCTTTTTGCTAGAAAGGTTTATTATAGGCTGCTAGAAGCAGCTACCCGAACAAAAGCAGAAAAGCTGTTTTCGTTGGAAATTCAGGGATGTTTCTACACACAAAGCCAAAGGACACGCATTCTAATCACCACATTTGCTATTTCAGCTTGCAGTGCCTGTGGCAGCTGGTTCGCCAGCAATGCAAGCGGAGTATGCTGGGCTACTGAGCCTGTGGATGTTGCTGCATCACCAACCTCCTCCAGAGGCTCAAGTGTTTCAATGGCTCACCTCTTCCCTCCATCACTTCATTCAGTCACTTTCATCTTGCCACAACAGCAGTGCCATGAAAGGAGAGCGGGGAGTGGGAAGAATGTGCTAAAATGAAGCAAAAAAAGGATTATTTGGGACTGAAAAAGTCAATTTGACAGAGGAATTTGGCAAGAGCTGACACTGCGAGCCAGAGATGAAAGCACTATGTATGGGACCTGTGGTGCACGGACAGCAATGGTGGCATGATTCTCATCAGAAAAACTCATCTCTAACACCTCCTGAGCATCACTCCCATAAAAGAGCCAGATAACAACCTAGGACTACGGAATTTAGCTCAGATTTCATACACGACGACGCCTTGACACGTGGCCAAGTCAAAACTAAAGCAAAATGGTTTTTAAACCTTTCTTAAATGGATCCACATGCCAAAGCCAGCCGTGCAGCCTGAGAACATGCCAAGTAGTAAAGGGAAGGAGAACACCAGCCCGCGTTAAGATCTGTAGAACTGTATTTAAAAATACAAGCGGGAAATGAGAGAGAAATGAAAATGAACAATTGCCTGAAATACTTCCCTGAAACACTTCCCACCTTCAGAAATTCCCCCTTAAAATCCCTACCTGCTCCAGTCACCTTGCTGCTATCAGATTTTTATTACTCTTACTCGCGAGAAATTCTGCGCACTTAACATGCAGGAGCGGTACCCGGGAATAGATCCTGCTGCCATAGATAATGCGGTTCTAAGGGAAACCCATCAATTGTTAATGGCCATGCAAATTGTTGAAACTGGAGAGTTATTCACAGTTATCTCACTGTGATTTGGTAAGTGTCCATGCCTGATGCGATCACTCACTTGATATATTATTCCATTACCATTCAAGCAGCAGCCTTACCTTTCGGTTTTAGGGGGAACAAAAAGGGTGAGAGAGAACAGGAGGGTGAAGGGCTGCTATTTGTTTTCAACTACAAACAGCCACACGTACCTTCTCGTGAGAAGGTTTTACAGCACAGTCAATCTCTGTCTGAGACTACAGTCGTGACTTACTGAATTTCTTAAACCCCTCTGACCAGAAACTGAAGAAGTTTTGCGCGCAGTTTCAGCCCCTGCTCTTGCAAAGCACCTCCTTAGGTTTCACCCAAACACATGGTTCCCACATCCTTTGTGGCCCTGGATTTTCAGGCTGCAGATTGTACACTTGTACATTTTCTGATCAGGGCTCTCTACCGCTTATGCAAAAATGTGCTGACACCCAGTAAGCTACAGGTGTTTCCTCAAACCCGTAATGCATTCACTCTCTTTCGGCACCAACTTAGCAATTATTAATTTTCAGCATTACTGCAGCTCCAACATATTAGATGCCTTTTTTTGTTGTTGCTGTTGCTTCCTGCCTGTGATTTATTACTTTTAGAGAAGCATAGTTTGTTTTTCCATTTTGTTTGTTCGTTTACAAACAGCCCTTCGGGGGGAAATGTTATTCTTCTATATAAAGTAATTCTGAAATCGCAGGATACAAAATAAATCCTGTAATTATGTTTCTCACTGGGATTAGGTAAATTATATTTAATTAAAAAAACCTGCTAGCACCCAGCACAACGGTCGGTGACAAATCGAGGAGATGAAACATTTATGTGTTTATCTTCCTGCTGCAGCTGATTGAGTCCCTGAGCAGGCACACCCATTCCAACCTTCTCAGACACAGAACCAGCCATTAAAACAAAGACTCGTCCTCCCCTCAAGACAAAGGTTCTGGCTTCCAGAGGTTGCCCCTGATTTCATTCCTGCAGACTCAGCAGGGGGAGGTTCCATGGGCCTTGGGCAGTCACCCACAGAACTACCCAACTGCACCAGCAGTTCGGTGCTGTAACGGGCATCTGCCATTGTTTGCAGGGAAAGATCTGCTCAGAAGTCAAGACTTTATAAAGAGAATAAAAGGAAAGAAAGATTTGTAACTAAACTCCCTGCAGCTGCATGAAGGAAGCGCTTGGTGCTGGCTTAGCCCGTGGCCAGCAGGTCACATCTGCCCCAGCACTACAGCCAGAGGAACCCTGCTAACCTGCTTCCTGTGCACACTTCCAGCTGTAAACGCAGGAACCCACAAGGAGAGGCATTCTGCAGCAGCAGGGGATTTCCACAGCTTCTTCTTCAGGTTTGCAGTCACACTCCCATCCACATTCCTGTACCCAGCGTGATGTGGCCACACTCATCCTGCAGCGCTCTCACCAGGCTGGGAGCCTCTGTGTCCTACAGCTGTGATGTTTTAGGGAATCATGTACACTTGACACATCCAACTTGAGACCCACTGACAGCACTGTGGTTGTGTCATGCCCCATGCCATCATGGCAGCAGCTCTGCATCTGCCCCATAGAGGGGCCTGGCCCAGTCACAACCATCATGGCATCGCTTTTGGTTGTACATGCATTTGTGATCAACTGTTTCCAAGGATGAACACAGAAGAGTAATATCTCATCAAGAATCTCTAGTGAACACCTTGAGAACTCACTGTAAATTGCAATTGCCACTGCCAGTGCACCAGCCTGATACTGTAGTTTCACAAAAACAGGGACAGATAGCCCACTAGTTTTACTGCCCTCTTCTTAATGTGTATCTTAATGGAATCCAAATAATGATAAGTTCTGTTACTTATATACATTAACTTTATTACGTATTTAATGAGGGCTGCTCTGAAAGTAATGCCTCCTATTCCATTATGTTGGCCTGTGACATCAGGGGCAGATGGTTTTGGTACAGCAGCAGAGGCTGACCCTTCCCACCAATATCCCGTTACTTGCTGCTGTCATGCAACAGATGGCAGCAGAGAGGCAATCTGACAGAAGAGTGTCTGACACGGGAGTGCGTATGAAGCAAAGGTGTGTTACCAAATTCCTCCATGCAGAAAAAATTGCACCTATTGACATTCATCAATATTTGCTGATTGTTCATGGAGCCCAGACGGTGGATGTGAGCACAGCAAGGAGCTGCGTTTCAGCAGTAGCAACAGCAAGTCACCTCCACAGGCTCTATGAAAATGCATAGCTAATAGAGGCGATTGTGTTGAAAAAGTGTTTTGTAGCTGAGACTTTGCTCCATTAAATAGTGTTACTGTGCTCTTTGTATCTGTTGCAGTTTCCATGGAAATAATTAAAAGGCATTACTTTCAGACCAACCTTCGCAGATGCAGCTCTGGACAATTTCTCTTCTCTCAGTGCAGCCCAAGCGAGACAAAAGGCTGGACATCCAGGATGGACAGACATCCACGCTCTTCTGCAGCATCAAAGAACTGATCGTTAACAGGACAAGGTCCCCCACACCTACTTTAAAACATTCCAGCACACATTTTCCATTTAGGACCCACTGGCAGGGTGCAGCCATCAGCGCTGCGCTCCGTCCTGCTGAGGAGCCGAGCAGCGATTGATCTCATTGATTTGTGTCCATGGGCTGACACAGCCGCATCGAGCAGCGCTAATCTGGTGGGAGGGGAACAGAGCTGCGCTGCCTGCAGCCCAGCGTCCTGCCCAAGTGCTGTGCTGCAGCAATGGGACCGTGCCGGGATCACACGGGAGCAGCCAGACGCTTCTCCTGACCGTGTTTACAGCCAACACGCCGTCAAATGCCTAACTGTATAATTATAACCTATTACAATTATGCAAAAAAGTAACATTTCAGAAAGGCCTTCTCATTTCCCATTCTTAGCACTGAATACTTTTGTTTTGCAGCCAATCAACTAAATTAGCCCTAATTCTGCTTCATTCACAGACACAAAGAGTATATTAGAGAAAAAAAAGTGAACAAACGGGAAATTCACTTAGGAACATAGGAATTATTTTGTTTTCATCTATCTCTGCAATAGAAACCAGGGGGAAGGAAGCCCACTTCAGCACGGGCAGCTCTGCACTCCTTCGCAGCACTGTGCAGCTCTCTGTACGGCACCAGGACTGGCAGTGCCTCAGCACCTGGGTGAGCATGACACTTAGAGCTGTCCAAAAGAAGCAGTGGGAACCAAAAGAGTTCATATATTGAAACTGACCATGCACCGTGATCTACAAAACCTGAAAAAAAACAACAAATTAGTTTTTGTGTGATGTCTAGAGAAAATGGCACCTCCTTCCTCTCACGACTGAGGAGTCCCAACCTCCACAACTGGCTCAAAGTTATGTTTCCTTATTCCCATTCACAGTACTATTTTAGAAAGTCACATCACATTTGAAAGTCATCTAACTGCATATGCTCGCTTAGGTTCTTTCTCAGCAGAGCAGCTAGGCACAAAATTCTGCTGAGCAAGTGCCTGGATTTCTTAAAGCATTACTTCTCTTTCCTCATGTGAAACAAATCTCCTCTCTTTTGTTCTCATCTTGAATTCATTCCTCCAGCTAGGTTCCTCTACAGCCCCAGCATGCCCATCTCTCATCAGCTGTGTGCAAGCCACCTCCCGCTGCAATTCCAGGACAAGGACTGCTTGGAGCATCCTCCTCAGCCTCTCCCAGTGCAGGAGTTCAAGCTGTGCAAACAGCATCTGCTCCACACACAGAAGAAAGTACCACTGCCAGCATGCTCTGCCTTGGACTCGCAGCCCCCCAGCATAACAGTGAGTGTAGGCTGGCCAGGACACCCATATGCCCCAAAAAACTAAGCATCCTGGAAAGCTGCAGAGCCTTAAATATAACCCAAAGTTACACATTCCTGTGTGCTGAACTCATCTCCCTACAACACGGAACAGGAATACGCATCTTGCATCATCCGCCAGCTACAGCCAAGTCCTTGAAAAAGAAAGCCACCAGAGCAGGATGTGGCCATTGCTTCACTTCCAGTTATCTGTATGCCCACCAACTGCTCTCCTCTGGGTATTACAGCAGTGTGTTTACCAAAGACCACGGAACTCTGTGGATTTGCTGAAAGAAACCTCACAGTGAGAAAGGGAAAGCAATCACAGATAATACTCCAGAAATCATCAGATTACAGCACATTCTCTTGACTCACATCTGTTGAGTAAATAAGTGTTTTGTGCCCACCAGTCTCATTTACTTCCCTCTCACAGTCAGCTGCCGTTTTCCTCTTCAGCGGACTGTTCCAAGGCTGTATATGGGCCAAATTGCTGGATTATTTCCAGCAGAGTCAAACTGAAACCCAAGTTTCAGTTTGATCTTCCAACACTAAGTTGGATGCAATAACTTTCCCAATATTGTATGTGCACTTATCCTTCTCTTGAGGCAGATGCAGGGGATGGGCAGCATATCCTTAAAATCAGAGAATCATCATGGCTGGACAGACCACTAGTATCATCTAGTCCAGCCATCAACTCATCACTTCCATGCCACTAAATCACATCACTCAATGCAACATCTTCTCTGTTCTTGAACACCTTCAGGGACAGTGACTCCACAACCCCCAGCATCCTGTTTCAGTACCTCATCCCTCTTCCTGAGAGCAAATTTTTCCTAATAGCCAACTACGAGATATGGTTTAGTAGCTTGTGGTACTAACAGGAATGGGAGGGTGGTTGGACTAGATGATCTTGCAGGTTGTTTCCAACCTTGCGATTCTGTGATTCTGTGATTCTAATATGCAACCTTGCTACAGGCATCTTGCTAGGGCACAGCTGGTCTCAGTCCAGGCTAGAATCGTGACTTTCAGCTCAGTGTTGGTTTGGGTTCAACAAAGTGCCAATGACCCATTTCAGGTTTAATTCTGCATAATGTGGAAACAATGGATTGGACCTTTTTTTTTTTTTTTTTTTTTTTTTTTGAGTTCTGTTCTACTGCCACACAGTGATAATTGTTTATCAGTAAATTATCCTGCAACACCTCCATTTCTGCCTACAGAAAAAGGACCAGAGCAGCCACCTGCTGTAACAGTTTGTCACCACACAGCCTTGGGTTAGACGCTTGACAGGAGCGATGTAGAAAAGCCTGGAGCGAGCAATTATAACAATAACTCACCCCACAAGGAAGTTTAATCACTCAGTTAGGAGGGAGGCTGGATGCACCCACAGGCAGAGTGCATGACCCTGTGCAAGTGGGACGGATGATCAGACACTGGAGCATGTGGGATGGATGAACAGCACACACCTGTGGGGTGCCAGCACAATGTCCCCTTATGGCATGCATCAGTGACAATTAGCATCCTTACCTTGGTGTCTTTGGGGGCACGTGCACTGCACCTTTCTCAAGAACTCACAGGTTTTCCCACCTGCTCTAACAGACACGTTTAGGACACCCTGATACGCACTGAGCAGGGGAGGAACATGTTGCAACAAATGTTGTGCCTTACCAAGATGTGCTGAGGCAGGGGAACTTTGTTATTTACCTGCTTACTTCTCTTTGGAATAAATACATTGTAGAATAGGCAAACTTCCAGTTTCTTGAAAATTGATATGAAAATAAAAAAGCGGTCTGATGGGGACAGGCCTCTGCAGGAGCCAAGACACTCTGGGAAAACGCCCAAGGTCTCTTAGCAGTTCTTGAGTTTCACCCAAGCCCGAGAAACAGATGGGTGATATCTGGGATCCTTGGGCCCGTCCTGTCCCAGCTCAGCTCACTGCTCTCAGGGTCAGACCCGTTCCAGACAGACTGCATGGATATTTCTCAGCCCTGTCCTGAACAGCTGCATAAAAGCTGATCTCTAACACCACATCAGTAACGTACCTTCATATTCTAATAACAATGCACTGAAGCTCGAGGTGTTGAAAAAGGAATTCTGCATTTGTTCAAAACACGCACATACATGCACAACATCGAGATTCTCATCACACGCTCAGCAGGCACGCCTGAGCCTTCCTGCATGTTTCCATGCCAGTCTTGTGAGCAGCACACTCAGCCCTAGTGCCCGGCACTTCTTTATTTTCACATGTGTACATAAGCTCCGGTGGGGAGGAAACAAAACTGAAATTGCTTTTCTTCCCACTGTGTGCTCACTGCACATCCCTGTAACCTTTGCTCGGGACGGTGCTTTTATGGCAGGAGGTGCAGCGGTGATTGACACACGTTCCACCAGTAGAGTGCACACCAGGTAAGCCTGCAGCGCACCAGGGATTACAGAAAGCAACACACATGCATTTGGCTGGGTGTTTTCCCCGTAACACCTCACACAAGCATGCTGAAGGTCCCCGTGCACCCTGCAGGGCTGTCCCAGATATAAGCACGCTTTCTGCCTGCATCTGGGCAGCCCTAAGCAGGTCTAAGGGCAGCCACTTCTTACCAAAAGCCCTCAGCTTCCTCTTGCCAGTCCAGTCCCATGCCATGCTGTCCCACAGCTTTCTGCTTGGTCTCGTGCTATTCACACTTCTTGAGCACTGACTGCTTGAAAAGCACTAAGTCTATGAAGAATGCCTAGCTACACTAGGTCTCCGCCACCACAAAGAAGTTTACGGTTGTCCAAAAATTTTGCTTACCTTCTCTTCTCCTGCCTTCTCTCTTTGATTCTGTTCAGTATCTGCTCTGTTTTATTTCCCTCATCATTTCATTACTGATATTAACTACAGCTATCCTGCACAGATTCGGGAATAAAGGTGCTGAACAATGAGCCCTCACATTTCTGTGTATCTCTGCACTACGCACCCATTTTCTGAAGGCAGGGCTGCACAGCCAACACCACCACAGACAGCACTATTTACTCTCCTAGAAAGATCCCTATTCTTGTGTGAATCTACGCATCTGCCTTGATTAAATTATCACATTCTACGATTTCTTTCAGTATCCATAGCTATTTATATTACCTTCCAAAAAATAATTGTTTGGAACCAGTTAAGCCTGTACATGAATTCTGCCTTTGTTTAAAACACATTGTACATATGTATATATTTAGACCGTCATTAAATATTAAATAAGAGGCTGTCTTCAAACTTCAGCACCACTGCTTGCTTGCTTAACCCTTTGTGAAAGGGAAAGTTCAAAGCTAAAGTCCTTCTGAGCAAGTTTGGGAACTGGTGGCAAAGTCTGACTGACAGAGCCAAAGGCATTGTGGAGAAACCAGAGGTTTTCTTTGTTTTCCTCTAAGTTCTGCTTGCTAGTAGTCTAATCATAACAATGCAATTCATTTTGGTCTGCTTTATCTGCTGAGATGCGTAACTGGGATGCAGATTAATTAACTGTAACATACAGACGGATCTTTCAGCACAATTCAGGGAGTCTAACACACACATACTATCCTCACCTTCCCCCCAGTGAAAGAAGATGCTTTTATATTTCCCATGGGTAAGGAGGGCACCTTTCTTAGCTCTGTCATGTTCCCAGAGAGGAAGGAATATAACCTGCAGACACACAAACCTTGTTCAATCTACTGTGCAGTAGATAGATCTCCACAATGAGTAACTTACAGTGTGTGCTGCGCTGAGGGTAACAGAACACACCCCACCTCACTGACATGAGATCACTGTGTTTTACAATCTGACCACCTGGTCAACCCAGCTCAGTCAGCTCTGCCCCTCGCATCGAGCCAACACATCAAGGCCAGCCCTCCATGGAGAGGGCATCGATGCTCACCTCAGCCCTGCAAAGTGCTGCAGCATAGGAGCAGTAGAATGCTCTGTGGCCCTCCCAGTCCTACATGGACATGCAATTATGTGCATCTTGGAGAACGCGCTTACCCTTTCCCCGATTAAAACCTCAAAGACACATTGTTGGACCTGAGCTGAACAAGCCCTACAAAAGCTTTGTGTGTGTGGTTCTCAAGGCCCACAGAGTTTTCTCAGGCCAGCAAAGGTCCAGCTTAGAGACACTTCCAAGCACCACAGTCCTACTGATGGTCAGCTGCCAGAATAGTCTGAGCGGAGTCCCTGAGCCTTTGCCCAGCAGAGCAGTTACATGCCCTTGGGATGTGACCTTGTTAGGTTTATGGAGCCAACAGAATTCCAGGTGGGGTCAGTGCCCTAATGGTGAAGCAGAACCGAGCATCAGCAGATGGCACACGTGGCTGCTGGCTGGCACTGAGCAGCACAGGGCAGCAGCACCACAGAGGGATGCTCTTACCAGACACGAGGCCAAAGGGCTTCAGTAACCGCTCGGTATGGTGTCTGAGCACCAGGAGCTCAGTGTGCCTCAGCTCTTTGTATCATCTCATTTTCTGGTAATAATCTTCTTTCACTTCCTGTCTTACCCGGCGGCGCTGTGAGGGAATGCAGAAGCCACCACCAGCACGGCACAGCTGTGTGCCAGCAGGCAGCATGGCACACCTCTGGGGGCTGTGTGTGCACTCAGCCCTGAGAAACAGGCAGCAAAACGCAAAGCTTAGGAGGAGAGCTGTATCTTGTATTAGGACTAAATGCTACGGCTGGGGGGGAAAAAAAGTTCTTACTCATGTCAAACAACGGCCGGTGTTTGTTTTTGTGACAACCAGACAACGTGGAGCACAGTAAATAATGCAGACCTTTCGTATCTCACAGCTGGCTCAGATTGCTCCTCCTCTGCCAAACGACAGCACACCCTGAAGGCCACGGTCACAGCTCTGCTCTCCCAGTGCCCGCAGGGAGACCCATGGGACCCCTGTCACCAACGGCGCGAATTCAGCTCAGCATCTCCACGCTGCTTCTGCTTTTCATTCTGTATCCCCACTGGGTTTTTTCCACGCATGCATCATTGCATCCCCAACCACTAAAAGCTTTCTAACAGCAAGTGGCACTAAACGCCTAGCATTTTGCTGCTGCCTCCCCACTCCGGGGCAGATTTACCAGGATGGACCCACATTTTGGTGTTCTCAAACCAAACCCTCCCAGCCCCCGTGGCCGCTTTCGGTGGGAAGTGAGCGGCCGACGGGAAGTTCTGCTCAGCGCCGATGCCATGGGAGCTCCTCCACCACTCCTCCCCAGGAGCGTTTCCACCCACGCTCACAGAGCGTAGCAAAGCCCTTCCCGCAGCCCCACCACGCGCCGCTGGCTGCACGGCACAACGCCGCTCCGCTCGATTCAGCGTCTGCCTCCTTCAACGTGGAAACCGTTCTCACGGAAAACTTCACTCTGCAGGCAGTGGTGCTGGTCAGCATTTAGATCGACTGCGCAGCTTAATCAGCACGGCAGCGCTGGGGGTAGTCCCTCAGAAGCGATTTTCCCAGCAGCTCTACACACAAACCTGAAAAGCATTCAGGAAGGTAACGGCACGGCGATCCGGTACTGCCGGCACAGCACAGGAGACAGCCGGGACACGGAGCGCTAAACACAAACCGCGCTCACAGCGCTCACCCATCCTCACACACAGATGTAGGCACTCGCACGCAGGGCATCAGCACAGCGTTTCCCTTCCCTCCTTTCTGTCCGGCGTTGTCAGCTCCGGCCAAGAGCCGCGAGGCTGTGACACCCGGCAGCGACCGGTGTGGCAGCACCAGCCCTTGGCCTCCAACTCTTTCAGCTCCGAGGCAGGGCTGCGAGAGGGCACTGCTCGGGGAGCGCCAGGTGCACGGCATCCCCAGCAGCACCTCTGCCGCCCAAGGGCCACGGACACTCTGCTGGGCACGGTCTGCTGGCCGTCACCGCGCGGAGCAGCCACAGACACACCGACCCACCCGCGGGACCCCGGCTTCAGCGCTCACTTACTTCTCGTATTCGGTGTTGTCTCTATCGCAGCGCGAATCCTTGTGCTTTTGCCAGTCTTTGCCGTGCTTGCAGGTGGTCAGGAGGACAACGTCCTCCCCGTTGTGGACGTGATATAAGGCATTCCTGGTGTCTGACCCTATCCCTGTCAGGTACCTTTTCCCCTTGAATACCAACATGTACTTCCTGAGAGGAGGGATGGTGTTAAACCTCAAAAATCCCTTCTCCCCTCCTGTCCTAGGGTGATCCTTAGAAAAGAGCGGAATAGAAACATCAAAATTGGGTCTGAAGTTCTCGGTGCTGATGCTGGCTTTGGCCAGCATGGCCTGCCCGATGTCAAAGCCCACGTCCTCGGTGTAGTCGGGCCAGGTGCCGGAATATAAATTAAAAATCAAGTGATTTCTCCCATTGTTCCACAAGTGGAGGCTCTGCACTTTGGAGCGGAGGTTGTGCACGTACTGCGGGGAGAGCTGGTCCCGGTCCAGCGTGTCCAGGCTGAGCACGAAGAGACACGCCTGGCTGGGGTCGGAGGTGTAGAAGCGGGAGCCCTCGATGGCCGCCAGGACGTTCTGGTAGCTCTCGGCGATCTTCTCCCCCTTCTGCTGCGGGTACACGTAGACCTTGAAGCCGTTTTTCTGGCAAAGGGCGAAGTCGAAGCAGGACTCCATGCGGCAGCGGCGCCCGCGGTAGAGGCCGGCGCTGGCGTCCCGCCGCTGCCGGGGGGAGACGCGGGCGCCGCCGCCCTCGGGGCCGGGCGCGAAGGGCCGCAGCGCGTCGGGGAAGCGGGGCCAGGGCCGCTCGGCGCCGGGGCCATGCCGGCTGCTACCGGGCGGCGCGGCGCGGCGCGGGGCGCGGGCTGCCCGCAGCTGCACGCCTCCGAGGTAGAGCAGCAGGGCGAGACAGGTGCCGGCGGAGAGCAGCGTCAAGTAGCGTTTTTTGGCCTGCATGTGTCCGGCGGGGGTCCGGGGGGCTGCGGAGGAAGGCGGGGGCGGCCCGAGTTCGCCGGGCGCCGCTCTCAGCTCCGGTCCGCCATCTTCCCGCCGGCAAACACTTCAAACTCTCTTCGCCCACCTCCGCTCGGCGCCTTTCCCCAAGCCGCGGGCTGGGGCTGCGCATGTGGGCGACCGCCGGAACTTTTCGCCGCCGCTCTCTCAGGGGCGGCGGGCGGCGGCGGGCCGGCGGCGGCCCGGCGGGGCGCCCCGCATGCACTCAGGGGCCGGCCCCCCGCGCGGGGCGGGCACCGGGGCAGCCCCGCTCCCGCCTTCCCGGCCCTCTCCTCCGCCACGCTCCCGCCTCCCTCCCTCCTCCCTCCCGCCCGCCCTCCCTCCCCTCTCCGCCGCCGGCTGCCGGCCCGGCGGGGCGGCCCCAGCGCTCACAGCCGGCGGGCGCCGCGCCGCAGCCTGACGAAGCCCTGCATCGCCCGGCGTCCCCCGCCCGGCCCCGGCGCCGCTCGCTCCTCGCCGCGCGGCCCCCGGGATGCGGCGGCGGCGGCTCCCGATCCTCGCCGCCTCCTTCTCCTCCTCCTCTTTCTTCCCCGCCCCTCCCGCCTTCTCCCGCCTCCCCCGGGCCGAGGCTGCCGAGCCCCGCGCCCTGCCTGCACGCCCGCCCGCCCGCGGGCCGCGACCCCCGCCTCAGCCGGCCCCCCGCGCGCCGCCCCCACCCCGGCCCCGCCGCGCTGACCTCATCCAGCCACGCAGCCCCGCGCCCCCATTGGCGGGGCGTCACGTCCGGGGGGGCGGGGCTTCCGCTGCACCCATTCATAAGCCGCCGCCGGGCGGGGGGCGCCGCCGTGCCGCCGCCGCGGGGACGGGCGGAGGGGTGGCGGGAGCTGGTGTCCCCATCCGGGTACTGTAGTGGGGTTGGCTGCGCTCCTGCGGGCTGAGAGTCCTGTGGGGTTGGGCCCGTCTGTATCTGTGGCTGGGGGATTTCAGCAGCCCCGCGCGGTTCACGTTGCTCCGGGGGTCGGCTCGGGCCTGGCTGGGGTTGACTCAGCCCGCTGTTGCTGCCGCCCCCTGCCGAGCCGGCACCGTCGTGCTGCGTCGCCTCGGGGCTGGGAGCAGGCGCTCGGGGCAGACCGAAAAACAGGAAAAAAAATAAATAACAATAAATCCAAGATGAACGAGTGTGGCTGGGGGGCGGTTGTCCCAGGGCTATTGGGTAAGCGGTGCTGGGCTGTGCTCAGTGCCCGCCCTGCCCTCTGTTACCGCCGCCGCTTAGTGGAAGCGATCACCCAAACGCTTGAACGTACTTCTAGCGATGTTGTTGCACATCGTCTCTTCTGCTCCTTGGCACCTGGTTCTGTGACTGGCAGCCCGGTGTGCTGGGAAAGCCTTGTTCTCAAGGAGGCAAATCCATCTGTGACAAACCTCAGAGCAGGGCTGTAGGATGGGACAGGAGCATGGTAAGCAGCCCAGCTTGCTGCAGCTTTGCCCATGCATGAGCCACTCTGTGAGGGGCAATTGCACCCCCGGTGGGTGTGAGTGCCTCAGTCATGTGAGCTTAGCCACCGAGCATGATGGAGTGTGCTGCGGACCCCATTCTCTTTCATGTCCCCGGGGCTTCTGTTGTGTTTTCTTGTCCCCCTCCACTTCTGTGGAGCTGAGAAGAAATTATGTGCGTGGAGGCACTGTGCCTCTTCAGTGAGGAGAGGGACAGCCTGCTGTGGAGGGCACATTGCTGGCAGTGAATGGGGTTGGATCTGCAACTGGAGCTGAGAGGAGAGTGTTCCCTTCTGCAGTAATTCGTTTGTAGAAAGGACTGCTGAAGGAAGGAGGCCAGGGTTTGAAGCAGAAGAAAGGAGTGAGAATGGTAAGAAAATGTCATGTTCACGGAGTGAAGTGTTACTGATAGCTAGCAGAGATTTGGGTCTGGGGGGCAGAAGTTTTGGCCTGAGACGTGATGGTGAGGAAGCAGGATTAAATATTAATGTGCGTATTAACCCTGTAAGCCTTCCTTGCAACATTTGTCACAGCCCACATGCCAAAAGTGGGATGCTGCTGAAGAAAAAGAGGTCAGCTTCTTGAAAGGTGAACTCAGGCTGCTTGCAGAGGCACCTTCTGTCAAGTGCAGGAAGATGGAATCCCATTACTGTCTGCAAATTAAGCCTCTGGGGACCGGTCTCAAACAGAAAGCAGCCTGCAAGCTGTGCTGTCTGTGCCAAGAACTGTTGCAAGCTGATTTTGAGGATCGGGTGCAGGTGATTTTATGGCATGGAGGATCTCCTCACTGCCACAGGAAGGATGCTTCCTGCAGAGCTGTACCACACTGGAGGTGCTGAAGCCATTACCAGCTTCATAATATAGACTTAAGTTTTAAAATGTCTGGATCTGGACACAGGCTGAAATGACGTCATTTTACAACACAGTGAAATAAAACTCCCCAGATCACTGCTGCTCCACCTGTGCCATATGATTGCTGTGAGTGGGCCTGGATGGCATGGCACTGGGTGCACCTGGGGAGGTGTGTGTGTGCCCCTAATGGGGCTGTTAAGCTGTGGTAATCACTGCTCTTTCTGAAGACTGCCTTTACAAGCCTACCATCAGCTGCTGTTTGTTATTGTTGTGGGCATCACAGGTGCTGACAGAACCAGGAGGCCTGGCTGTGGCCTGACAAGGGCTACCGGCCCTTCTGACCCCAGTCCTTCACCTTTTGTGCCCTTCCACCTGTCCAATCTGCATTAGTCACCCCAAGCCAGTTTAAAGAGGTTAATCAGAGAGGGCTTTTTTTTTGGGCCTTCCTTCTGGTGACCAGGTGCAGGCTTTGATGCCTCCAAGTTGTAATTGCACGGAGTTCCCTGCTCAGCCACCACGTGACTTGTTGACTATGAAGTCCACAGTATCTTCCAGCTTTCCTACGTAAAAATTCCTTACTGCTTTGCACACTTGGATACACCTTCTTCGTACCTGCTGAGTAATATCCCTGACTCACCCAATGGACATTCCTCCATCTCCTTTGCCTCTAGGGTTCAATCTTGGGTCTTGGAAAATACTTTGAAATCCACATAAAACGCAAGAGGAAGTGCTGGAACGCTCCCATCTCTAACTGAGCCCCTTAGTTTTTAATCCAGTAACTGTGCTTAAAGTGTTTGCCTACATAGGACGCCAAAAGTGACCCCCATGTGTTCACCTTACTGAAACTGCTTTGCTCTGGCTCCTTGTAAGCAGGATTCAAGCACCTTCAACACTTGAACATCCGCTTGTTTCCTGCATTTTTGTTCACATGTCAATGCATGCATCATTTTTCACCAAGCTGACACGGGAGGAGCCACTTCAGGCTGACGCCCTGGCTTCAGGACCCATTACACTCCCCGCAGTGCCACGGATGTGCCTGGGGTCTAATTCAGTTGGCACCACAGTAAGCCTCTGTTAGGAAAATCCTCCCACACCTCAGGGAGGTTGCTTCAATGCTTCCCCCTGGCCGTGGCAAGCCGAGCACCTACACGTTACTCCTCCATGCCTTATTGCCCCACGAGAAGCACCTGGTTCCTACACCTCTTAGTAAATCTAACTCTCTGTGGGGTTGTAGACTTGCTCAAGTACCCCGCTCTCACCAGTCTGACCCCCTTTTTTTGTCTTCTTTTTTTCCACCTTGAGAAGTGCTGAGCTCTATCTCTGGCTTGGTGAGGCTGTGCAGAGCCTCATCTGGGCTAATGGTGCCGTTAGGCTGTCTGCGGGCCTTGGGTTTCCCTCTGAGAGGGGCTGATGGTGCTTCCCCGGCTGACAGGACAGTGAGTGATTTATCACTACTGCCGAGTGTGTTGTGATCCTTGGAAGAAAAAGCAGCATCAGAGCACAGAACAGCTGAGATACTTGGAAAGTCTCAGTGATAGGCATGCATGCTGTTAAACTGTGTCACCCATGGCTTAATTAGCTCCGACTGCCAGCCTTTGTGGCATGGATGCACTTGTCATGACCAAGTGCAGCCAGGGTTCCCAGAAAGCTGAGAAAACCTTACAAGGGCCTGGAGTCATGGCATGAGGAGCTTGAAGGAAAGCAGCATGGTTCTCATGGGTGCTCAGCACCCACAGATCCCACCTCGGGTGAGGTGAGCTGGGCGCTGGAATAGGCTGCCCGGTGGGCATGGCCCTTCAGCTGTCTGAGTTCAAGAGATGTTTGGGCAACGCTCTCAGACATAGGGTTTGAATTTTGGGTGGTCCTATGTGGAGCCAGGAACTGGACTCTGTGATCCTTGTGGGGCCCTTCCAATTTGGGATGTTCTATGATTCTAGATGTACACACAGGAGCTGTAGAAAACCCCTCCCCTGAGAGCTGTGGGAGAGGTGCTGACTCCTTGCTGACATTTCCCTACCTTCTAATGGAAGTAGCCTCACTCAGTGCTTGGTAGCACCGGGTTCAACTTTGGAAGGCCTTTCTGATGCCCACTCCCTGCTCTGTGCAGGTTGAAAGTTGGTTTACTCTGCCTCAACTCAGCCTTTTTCCTGGGGTTGTATTGCTTCACCAAAAAAGAACAAAGTGGGGGGAGTGGAAATGAGGGAAAAAAGGCACACTTTGAAATAGTAATTTGTGCAA
The DNA here is from genome assembly GCF_019238085.1 of Lagopus leucura. Taxonomy (NCBI): domain Eukaryota; kingdom Metazoa; phylum Chordata; class Aves; order Galliformes; family Phasianidae; genus Lagopus; species Lagopus leucura. The sequence continues at coordinate 77,628,013 of NW_024962263.1, forward strand.
TGATAATAATGCATTAAAATAATTTCTCAGCTTGGAGCAAATTACAGTGATCTTTGCTCCACAAATTAATACTAGCATTATGGTTGTTTATCATGTCTTGGTAATATCACATGGGAATAAAAATATCAACTCTTACTCGTATAAATAGCTGAGATGTAACTGTTTGAGCTTCAGCACTGCAACAGCTGTTTCTCATGTCCTCAGAAATAATTGGTTGTTACAGAGGCTATTTAAGTGTAAGAAACTGACTTTGGTTTTATAATTAGTTTATTTTTAAGGAAAAACATAACTGCCCTTTGTTAAGGAGGTGAGGATTTTAGGTGGGGTGGAGGGACAGCCATTCAGGCACTGACTTACCGTGACATGAAGCAGACAGTAAAACCAGAGACTTTGTGACACTGAGTTACTAATCTCACAGCAGAGCTGTGCTGGAGGAAAGCCAGCTTTCCTGAGCTCGCTGTGGGGTCAGGCAGGATTCAGGATGGAGCAGGATGGCTGTGTGAAGTAGCTGTGCTAGCCATGATGGTAACGTTTCAGGGGTTCCTCAGGGCAGGTTCTGAGGTTTTAGTGCATACTTCCTTCAGCGTTAGGTCTCTGGGTGCAGCCAAATTTGGCAATACCTGGAGCCTACCAACATGTGGGTTTGGACAAGAGGAAGTGGTTTCAAACTAAAAGAGGGGAAATTTAGCCTAGATATAAGGGAGAAGATTTTACATTAAGGGTGGTGAGGCACTGGAACAGATTGCCCAGAGGGGTGCTGGACGCTCCATCCCTGGAGACGTGCAAGATCAGGCTGTATGGGCTCTGAGCACCCTGCACTATCTGTAGGTGTCCCTGCTTATTGCAGGGGAGGTGGACTAGACGACCTTTAAGAGTTCCTTCCAACTCAAACAATTCCGTGATTCTATGTAACATGGTGTAGTCAGGTAGGTCTGCCTGTGCTGTCCTAGGGTTGTGCCACTCGTTCCTGACCCCATGCACCACCAGAGTATACGTTGTGCCAGCCATGTCTGACCTGCATGCAGCCAGGCTCAGCCAACAGCTCCTCAGGTCAGCCAGCAGCACCAAACATCTCAGTGGTGGCATTCAGAGCTCTTTGCAAGAGCACGCACTGTCTCTGCAGCTGCCTGGCTTCATTGGAAGAGCTCTCCGAGAGTGCTGGCAGCCTGCACAGAGCCCGTTTGTTGGTTCTCCTTCCTTCAAGGAGTGATAACTTCCAGATTTACTCCCTTTCTAACTGAGCATCTTTTGAAGTGGGTGTAGAACTATTTAAATAGCTTCTGTGGAGGTGGGATGAGAAATTGCTCTTATTCCGTAGTCTGCAATCAGCACCAAACAAGCACTTTTCTCCACTGCACACACAAACAGGCAAGCAGCTGCCAGCAGCCTCAGCACTTTAGGTCTGATTTTCTTCTCGCTGCTGTAAGGCGTGAGGAATTCCACCGACATCAACGGAGTTTCAACAGTGTCACTGCAATTTGGTTTTATTTTTAATCCACTTAAGTCTCTATATTTGTTTGTTTGTTTGTTTTTTCCAAGGAGTGCCCAGTGGCAGCATTCTGTGAGGAGGTGCCTGGGCGGTGCAGCCCAACCCTGGGCTACAGCATGGTTCTTCATAGAATCCAGAATCTGGTGAGTTGGAAGGGATCCTTAAAGGCCATCAAGTCCAACTCCCCTGCAATAAGAAGGGACACCTGAAGCTAGAGCAGAATGCACAGAGCCCATCCAGCCTGACCTTGCATGTTTCCAGGGATGGAGTGTCCACCACCTCTCTGAACAACCTGCTCCAGAGCTTCACCACCCTTACTGTTAAAAACCTTTTCCTTATATCCAATCTAAATCTCCTCTTTTTTGGATTGAAACCATTTCCCCTCATCCTATTGCAAAGATCCCGCTAAAGAGTCCATCTCCTTTTCTTTGCCCAGCCTTTGGAAGAGGCAGGGACCAGCTCCATGATCCACCTATTCCCAGTGACCAAAACTTCCTCCTTTCCTCCAGCCCAGGGCTCCAGCTGGGGGCTGCCAGTGTCTCACAGGAGTTGGGGGCTGTGGCTCATCCACTCCTCATACAGAGCAGAAATGCAGAGGAAGCACAGCACAATGGTGGGTCATCAGAGCACAGCAAATCTCTGGTGGCTCTCAAAGAGCCCTGTACCCAACAGGAGCACAGCCAGGCAACCCAACAAAGCCCAACAAAAGTTTGGGCCACTGCCGAGTCACTTCTGACGCTGGCAATGTGTGGTGTGTTCGTGCGCCACTTTTTTTCCCTTTGGTGCAAACATGGGTGGCAATCTGATTAGCTTATGATTCACCATCTGGCTAATGTCCCTCCTTCCCCCAGTCCCCACCTGTTCAGATAACTACTACAGTAGTGTAGGCTGTTGACTCGAAATAACTTTTCCATCCCCTTGTGTAAATGAGCTCTGGAAATTGCTCTAACTCTGGTCCACAGGTGGAGGTTGTAACAATTTAACTTCACTGCCAACAGCTCAGCCTGATGCAAAACTCCATGTGGGCATTTAAGAGGAAGTGAGTTCACCTGGAGCTGATTCTCCTTGACCAAGGCTGAGGTCAGATGTGCTGTTTTGGGAAGGCTGGGTCTTCTGCCCCAGCACTGCTCCTTCCAAAGGCTGTCACTTCCCCAACACTGCCATTCAGGGACATTGGCACCTCACCAGCCCTGGGGACACGGCCAAGCCTGGCAAAGCTGCCCAAAAGCAGTGAGCACCCCAGGTGGGTTGGAGCTGGTTGCCTGCACTCAGTTGTGCTGAGATCAGCAACTGTGAGCCCACCTTTGGTCCTCCAGCCCCGCGCCACTGCTCATCCTCTCTGTTAAGTCAACATCAGTGAGTTGCCCCCGTGGCCCCGGTGGGCCCTTTGTACCCCTTTAAACAGATCGATTGAGCTCAGGGCAAGTTCATAAAAGACCTAACTTATGTAAACAATGCAGTGCAAGAAAAAAATGGAAGTGGGGGAGAAGGAATGCTGGTGCTGAAGTCACCAAAGGAATGGTTTATTTAGAGTGATAGAATAGAATCATAACATCATTAAGGCTGGAAAATACCCCTAAGATCAACTAATCTATCAAGCTACATCCCTCAGTGCCACATTTATTCCCAAACTGACCAACTGCAAGAGGAAGGTTATAGCTTTGAGGCTCTCATGACAGATGCATGCCAACCTCTGTGCTCACACCCTTGAGAAGACCATTAGGTGACCTAACCCTACCCCTAAGCCTGTGCTGTGAAGAGGACACGGTCTCCAGAGGCCACTGTAAGAGGAGCAGCTGCGGCCAGGAACTGGCGTTAGTGCCAGGGGAGGTGGATGCTTTGCCCTTGGGTGAAGGCAGTAGGTTTGCCAAGAAAGTGCCTCTCCATAGGCGGTGTGCCGATTTCACCCCTGGCAAACAGCATTAATATAATACATCAAAGCTGGGCACCTTAATAGGAAACCAAGGGAAAGGATTTGCTATACATGCTAGCTACTTTTCAAATGCAAATGTCTGTCTTAAATCAGATTAAGACAGAAGGAAGCCTAGAGAATGCCAATAATTAATATGTGATAAAGGAATAAACATCCAGGGCATCAAAAGGTAAAATGCAATCACAGAGATAAAAGTGCCCTGGCTCCTCTGTGCCAACTTGCTGCTGCATGGGGCAAGCAGGCACCAGTCCCATTCCCACCTGCAAGAGCAGGGGGACATCACCAGCCCTGAGTGGCTGCTGCTGCTGTGCTGCATCCCTCTCCTGCTTCAGGGGAGCAAGAGGAGCCACTAGCTCAGGCAGGAATTGGGGCTGCCCAAGGTGCGAGCAGTGCTGCTGCACCTGGAACTGCCACTGTATTGCTGGGCTTGGCCAGGTGGGAGGACCTGGCAGGGAATATCTGGCTCCTGTAGCTCCCATGTAGTAGGAGAGATGGCGGTGGGTGCCAGCACCTCTGAGTATCTCAGTGTTTAGAATCCCCCTCACCACTGCTGTTGGCTGATCTCAGAAATGTTTTGCATCGTTCCTTTGCCTCTCCTTAACGTGAGGAGCAGACTTGGTGTTCTCTGTTCCCCCCTTCTCCCCCCTGTTTAGTTTTGGGCACAGCGGGTGCATCTCACCTATCTTGAATCTTAACAGACAAATGGGTTCTACTTCCCTTTCCTATTCCTTGCAACTCACATCAGGCTGGCATCAGTCCCCTGTGAGTCCCCTGCTATTATCTTTCCTTCTTCAATTAATGCTGAATTAGCAGTGCTTCCTCCAGCTTTATGGAGCTTATGTAAGGCACCCAACTTCGGCTGCCTTTTGTTGACCATTGATTGTTTTAGAGATTGCACCAGAGATGAGGGCACTGGCAGCCTGTGTGTGTGGGACATGAGCTACCCAGACGGCAGATGACATTGCTGTTAATGTTTGAAAGCTCTGCTGCCCACATCTGTGGTCCCTAAAATTTGAGGGTGCTTATCATACCAAGCTGGTCTTTATTTTTAGCCTCAGATACCAGAACAAGCGGCATTTATTTCCAGGCCTCTTAGGAGATGTATTGCTGACAAAGGTACTCAGTCTGCCCCCAGATCAGAATAGAACTTAAAAATCAATTGAACATGGAACAGCTGCTGGAGGACTTTGAGAAGCCCATTTCTGTCCCCATTTCTCCAGGCCCTTTTGGAATTGTTGCTGGTGCAAAACTCACAGTGAGGCTGAGATGGGAGGTCATCTGGTCCCAGCCCACTGCTCACAAACAAAATGAGAGCTGTGGGCAGTACCTTGGTGGCTGGGCTCTAAACCACACCTAAGGCCAAAAACGCCAACCAGCACTCCCAGCTGATGTTCTCCCACGCAGCCGTCAGGATTGAGCAAACAAAGCGAACGAAGCCCAACCAGATCCCCATCCCTGCAGGAGATCTGGCGCACAGCAGTTCCAGGTGTGAGGGAATGTCTGTGCTGGCCACACTGCACAGTGAGGAAATGCCAGGTGCTGCCGTCAGCATTAACAGCACATGGTACCCACATTACAGCCTGCTGCCAGCACACATGGGTCTGCTGAGGCCGTAGAAACCAGCAGTTATCCTTCAGAAGAGAAGCTGCGCCAGCAGAGATGGTCCTGTGGATCTTCTGAGTATCCTCTCTACCAGTGGTCATTCAAGCTTGACTATATCAACTGTTGACTATATCCAGGCCTTCTGGCAGATTGCTGGCGTCAGCATGGACTCTGCACTTTGGCTCTTTCCCAAAGAAATTATTTATCACTCCAACAAGCACCATCCTGAGCAAGTTTAAACAAATCATGTGTCCATGTTCAGGACTTCTGGAAATACCAAATCTATGAAAGGTTTGAATTTCCACGTGGCCTTGGGACCCGTACGGTTCAGTCCTTCCAATTAATACGATATGACCAAATATTACAGAGGTGCTTACCAGCCTTGGTCAATGGGACCTCTGAGATGGAAGTTACCCTGGGGAGGTGTGAAAGGAATGGAATTCGTTCCTGGCCGCAGCCAGGGCGGCCTTCTGCCTGCAGTGGCCATCACTGGCATGAGTTCTGCTTCACACCTGCCGACAGCCTTCCTTATTGCCCCAGCCCATGGCAGCTTTGGTCCCTCTCACAAACGGCCACTGGCTTGGTGCTGTTCTGAGTCCTAAGCAGTATTTCTTCTTATAACTTCATTTTTATTTAGTGCCTGAAGTTCTAGATTAAATGCCATCTCCTAGCAACTGGTATATTTTTATCTTTAGTCTGCTAACTTTTGGTGCTTGAATGTTGCTTTCCATTCATTGTGCTGTCTCAGATAAAAAGAGAAAACATGAGTTCCCAGATACCTACCGGTATTTCCATTTGTTTCTTTACATTTACACACAGCCAACTTTGCAGTCACTTGTTGGGTGCCTCTGCAGCCATGCTCCAGGGAACAGCTGGTTCCTGAAAACCTGATAACTTGGTATGGATGGAGTCGTCCCCACAGGGACCTGGCATGGCAGCAGGCTCCTGCTTCCTTTTGGCCTGGAATCCTGCAGTGTGCCTTCTGACAGTGCGTGGGCTTCAAATAGCATCAGCAAGCAGAGTCACCACACCTCATTTCAGCCAGCCTCAGGCTGCACTTGAGGAGTCCCGGGCCTCCTGTGACCATCAGCAGAGGGGAGCACTGGGGCTGGCTGTGTGTGGCTGGGGTGGAGGCTGCCCCAGCAGAGCCATGGGCAGCCGTTGCTGCTGTCCAGGTGAATCCACCACCACATCTCAGCAAAGCCCATCCTTCAGCTTGCAATCTCTTATTCTCAAAGCCATGTCACTTTTCTATCCATGCAAACTTGGCTTCAGCTATTTTTTTTTTTTTCCTGTTTGCAACAGTTAAAAATTGAATTTATATTTAATAAAATATGCTGTCCATGATCATTAAAAAAAACAGCTGATGATTCGTGACTTTTATTCCTGTAACTTCTCACTTTCAGAATATCCATTTGACAATCTGTGAATCATAGATATCGGCTTGGATGGATATACTTAGCTCTGATCTGTATGGTGAGATGTAAATAACCAGTTAATTAAAAGGAATTTATCTCTGCACATCACTGGTTCCCCCTCCTCGTGCTTCAGCTCACGGCTCACAAGCACTGGCAGTCACTGCACTGCACTCGGGGCCACCAGCAGCAGTGAGGCCGAAGCTGCCCCGGGGCTTCCTGCAGAAATGATGCAGCACCAGGATGAGCTACAAGTGATGGGGCGTTGTTCATGGGGGCTACAGCTCATTGCTAAAAAAAAAGTGCTTGCAGTCCTGTGAACTGCGCTGTCCCAGAGACAAGGGCTGCTGTGACATCCTGTAATGCTCTGTTTTGCCCTGTGAGGGACCAGCTCCAGCAGCTTTGGCAGATGGCTGCAAGCACGAGCTGGTGGCTCGTGTCCAGCTTTTCACCTACCAGAACCCCTAAGTCCTTCTCCTCAGGGCTGCTCTCAGTGGATTCTTCTCCCAGTCTGTACACATATCTGAGATTGCCCCAACCCAGGTGCAACACCTTTCATGTGGCTTTGTTGAACATCGTTATATTCACATTTGTCCATCTTTCAAGCTTGTTCAGGTCCCTCTAGATCCCATCCCCTCCTTCTGTCGTATCAACTGCACTCAGGTCAGTGTCCTCTGCAAATTCAATCCCACTGTTCAGATCACTGATAAGGATTCTGAAGAGCACTGATCCTAAGACAGACCCCTGGGGAACACTGCTGGTCACCAGCCCCTACCTGGACATGGAGCCATTGACCACAACCTTCTGGCTACAACCATCCAACCAATTCTTTGTCCACTGAATAGTCTACCCTTCAAATCCATATCTTTCCAGTTTATATATAAGAATGTGGCATGGAACCACATCAAAGGCCTTGCAGAAGACAAGGTAGATGACGTCTGTTGCTCGTCCTTTGTCTATTGATGTCATCACTCCATAGAAGGCCACCAGATCTATCACCACGTCTATGGCTTGGTTTCCTTAGGAATTACCATATTTCTCATAAGTTCTGTGACAGTCAGAAAACCAAACCAAGGTGTCAGGAAGACAATCTGCCTCAAGCTTCCCTTCTAGCTCCCCTCTCTCCTCCCAACAAGTGGCTTTTACACCATATTTTTCCTGCCTTTAAGCCCTGAGCCACAAAGCAGTGACTCGAAGCAGTAACATTGCAGGAGCTGTTGTAGGTGTACAGAGTGTACTGAGCCTATGAGTAATTGAGGGCTGCCCCATGCACAGGGTCAGATTAGGAGACCGCAGCAGTCCCTTCTGAGTTTAGCATCAATAAATCTATGAAAGAGGAGCTTTAAACCACGATGAAGGGCTGAGTCCTTAGAGCACCACTTGGAAAGCTCTGAGTATCTTGAGACACTGACCTTTAATATTGGGATTTAGGGGTGTAGGAAATCTATTTCAAGAGATTTTTTTTTTTATAATGTTTATTTCAACTACCTGGTTTTGCAGGCAGAGGCTATCAAAAAAACTCTAATAAAACATTTAAAGCCCTTTAAATATCCCTAAAAGAGTCTTTTCATCTCATGTGCTGCATAAACAGGCAACGTGCTGCTCGGTGCGATGCGGGCATCGCCGTTTGATGGCTCCACAGATCCCAGGGCCAGCAGGCTCCCTGCAGAGCTTTCCTCTGCCCTCCTGCATAATGCAGACCATGGAGCTTCGCCCAGCAATTCCCACACCAGTACATGAGCTACATCATGTAGAAAGACATCCACACTTAATTTAAAGACCTTTTTTGGTGATGGAGAATCTGCCATATCCCATGTCAGCTCCTCCAGCAGTTAATTACAAGGCTATTAAGGAGAAAAATATGCCTCATTTTCAACCTGATTTTTTTTTTTAGCTTCTGTCTTCCTGGCTCCTATGCTTTTGTCTGGAGTAAGTAATCCTCTGATACTGCATTGCTCCTTCATATGTAGATTCTTACAGATCATGGTCGATTCATCTCTTATGCTCCTCTTTGATAACATAAATGGATTGCACTCCTTTGGGTCATCGGAAAATACGCTTTCAATCAGCCTTATAGCCCTTCTCCCAACCTTTCTGAGTTTTTCAACATGATTTTTAAGCGTTGACAGCTGAACTGGACTGTTTTGGTCTCATTAATGTCAGACACAGCACTAATACATTTCCCTTACCACTCGAAGCTCCCATTTACACATGCTGGGGTCATATTAGCCCCTTTTGCAAGAGCAGCACTTGGGGAACTCACATTCAGTTGCTTATCCACCAGAACCTCTACGGCAAACAGCTGGTGTGAGCTTCCTGAGTATCCCCTTCATGAAACCTCCCATGGGATCACTCTTAATTTGCAACACCTCTTCTGAGACCTGTCGTTTAACTGCCTCTAATCCATTTAAAATCTGCCTCATTGATTTTTTCACAGTGCTACTGCTCAAAACAAAGCCAGCAGCAGCAGCGCGTTGCCCCTGGGATCTCCTGGACGCTCCCCAGGCTCTATTCCTGTGGAGATGGAAGAGCACGTTCTTCTTCACAGGGTGGTACCCAGGGCAGGGGACACAGGTGGGTGCCACTTTGCAATGGGGGTCTGCTGCCTCCTGAAGCCTGCTATGGGAAGCAAGGAGAGCTGGAGCAGAGCCATGAGCTCTGGAGCAAACAAAGAAGGTAAAGATAGCTGACAGCAACAGCAGAGCAGAGCAGCTATTCTTGTGGTTGGATAACCAGCCTCTCTATGGCTTTCAGAGAGTATTTTGTGACAATATCCGATACGCAGGGGGTCCCAAACCATGGCTAAAGATCCCATGGAAACGCCCCGCTGACTGCTTGAATCCACACTGCTTTTCTGGTGGTTTTAATTTAAGTCAGATGGGGATGGCTTTGTGAGTGGCGACGCGAGAGATGCTGAAGGCTGAGGGTGGTCCTTGGTCCAGCACGTTTGGGTAATCTTGTTTTTCCTCTTGTCTGTCTCATCCCTCTGGTGAATGGCGGCACACTCCATATTTTGGGAGCAGGAGGCAGCCTGTTATGAACTAATATGGCAGAGGAGGAGAAATGTTCATTTCCTCTACCAAACGCACAGGGGAGCAGAGGGAGGGCAGCAGAGCCGCTGAGGAGCTGTGGCTATCACCGGCAGCAGCTGGGCATCAGGAGCCCCCGGCTGTCCCAGCTGCTGAGGCCTCTGTCCAGGTTGTACTTCTCACAGCCTGCCAGCACTGGCCTGAGGCTGGGGCTGAGGGGCATGAACACGCGTAGCACGGCTCTATCCTTCGTGCTCGGCATTACAGCTTAAACAAAGGTGGAAAAACCCAGCGTTTTCCCCCAAGTGCTACAATTTCTTGCTGTAACAATGACAGGCAGAGGCTTATCTGGCCTTCCTGCGTGTGGGAGCATTTTCATTGTGCGAACGCTTACAGCTGCGCTTCTCATCCGGGGCAACTTCTGCAGCTAAATGAAATTGTTCAAATGAGTTAATCAGCTTAGCACAATGGTTCCCAACATTTTCCACCAAACAATCTGCCTCCCACGTTGTCTCCTTCCATCCCGCAGTGGGGAGAGCCGCGGAGCCCTAGGGCTGAGCGTCGGGCACGGACCGCACTCCCCGGGCGCTCCCTGGCAGCGCTGAGCGCAGCTCGAGCCGCGACTTGCTGCGTGCCCCGAGGCGCTTCCTTTCTCTGCGCTAAAACTCCCCAGCGAAGGAAAAGTGTTTCTCCAGATCTGTCTTCAGGCACTGGAGATGGCCACACACATCTCCAGCCTGCCCCTCTGCCGGGCGGGCTGAGGCTTTCGAGGCTTTGGATCACTGGCAATAAAATGCCTTATGTAAGGGCCCAAAACGTTTTGTTTGTTTTGCTTGCATTTTTTTGTTTGTTTGGTTGGTTTTGGTTTGGTTTGTTTTTTTTTTTCAATTTGTATTCACCCACTGTCTCAAACCTCTCTTCCAGCTTGCCCTTATGCCCTGCTTGTGCACAGCAAAGACCTAGGGGGAGCCTGCCCGTGGTGGTGCTCCAAAGCATGATCCTTGCTGTGATGCTAGAATGAGCTTCCATGATGTTGTTAGTTCCAAGAGTTTGGTACTGGCAGTGGTTGAATCCACACCTCCAATGTTCTGTTCAGTTATGGGCTCTTCACTGAGGCCCTGAAGCGTGTCCAGAGAAGGACATCAAAGCTGTGAGGGGTCTGGAGCACAAGTCGTATTGGGAGCAGCTGAGGGGGCTGGGATTGTTCAGTCTGGAGAAGAGGAGACTCAGGGGAGACCTTATTGCTCTCTACAAGTACCTGAAGAGAGATTGTGGTGAGGTGGGAGTCGGCCTCTTTTCTGGGTAACAGCAATAGGATGAGAGGGAATGGCCTCAGGTTGCCCCAGAGGAGGTTCAGGTTGGATATTAGGAATAATTTCTTCTCTCAAAGAGTGGACAGGCATTGAAACAGGCTGCACAGGGAGTTGGTGGAGTTGCCATCCCTGGGGATGTTTAGGAAATGCAGTGATGTGGCACTGAGGGATGTGCTTTATGGGCACTTTATGTGGGGATAGGCTGATGGCTGAACTAGATCATCTTAGTGGTTGTTTCTTTCCAATCTTAATGATTCTATGGTTCTATGATTCTTTGTCTGGCACCCTGTCCAGCTGCATCCTCAAAACCTCTGCTGATGGGGAGCAGATTGTGCCACTGTTCTCAGTAGGCAGCTCTCCTTATGTTGAGATGAAAGCCATCCCAGTGCAGTCATACTGGAGGGAGCCGCTGACCCTGCAGAACAGCAAGAGCTATGGATGTGCCCCAGTTCCTCAGCTGACAGCCTGATGCATTGACTTAAATGAGCCAGAGCATGTCTGGAATTACTCATCACTATATAGTGGTAGGTTTCTACCTCCAAGAGGTAAAAAAAGAAGAGCTAAATTCAGTTCCAGCTGAAATGCAAAGTAACGATAATTAACAAAGTTAACTCTTTGCTTCCTGTTCAAGTTGTACCTACAGAAAAATCAGTCCGTAAGAAATCTCTGTAGAAAGCTTAGTGCAACATCTGCCCCTCCATGGGGTTGGGATTCCCGGCGGGTGCTTGGCTCAAGTTCTCCATTCCTGCAGGTGGCCCCTCCCTCTGTGTCAGTGTCCCCATCCCTGCAAAGCTGTGAAAGTAATATCCAGCCTGAATCTTTCTAGCTGCTGTTTCAGCCCATCACTGCAATATGGGGAGTGAGGAGGAGACTGATCCCCTTGTTACCCTAGGACATAGCTGCAGCAATTTGACTCCCTTCTATCCCCTCCTAAGGTCTTGGTGCCATTTAGTTAACGCAAAACAGCTTCTCTTAAAAGTATATTTCTGACATGCAGTGCTTCAGTGCATTTCCCACTTGATGTTAACGGCAGTGGAAGGCAAGGAGTCCCATTAGGTACTGAAAAGCAAGAAGGCAGCGACAAGGCAATGGCACAAATGAGGTGAAGGAGGAACCAACTCAGACAAATCCAGGCAGGGCTGATTGGAAGGAAACCTCACCCACAGAGGAGTTTTGGAAGCATCACAATGTGCTGAGACCCCGACAGGTCGAGCATGATGCGGCAAGAGCTGAATGCCAGTACTAACAGCAGCCTCTTCTTTCTTTACAACTGTACCAAGATGTCTGCTCAGATCAGTCCCGCTTGCAACACAACCTTTGAAGCAGCAGCGTCTTGGCAGAGTTGCAGTTTCTCTGTTCAGTCTCAAGGTTTAGCAGTGGCAGCTCAGCACGGTTCCCATTTCACATTACGGGTCAGGAGGTGGGATAAGAAACAAAGGACCTTGTTCCTTCACACACAGCACGCCAGTGGTGGGACTGGGAGCTTCTCTGATGTCTTCTGCACTTCACTACAGACTAGAGGCGTTTGCTCCCACCACGTGGCTTTGCTCCACCTTAGCACAGGCAGCTGGTGCTGGTCTGGTGGTTGGCAGCCCTACCTGTGGCAGGGGGCAGGGACTCAATGGTCTTTAAGGTCCCTTCCAACCTAAGCCATTCTCTCATTCTCTAATTCTTCTGATTTCCTTCAGCCCAAGATGTATACAGATTTGTGCTAAAATGGAGCTTTCTCTGCTAACATATTCTTCTCACTAACAAAGTTTATGGAGTAGAAAGCTTTTTAAAGATGTAAACAGAATTTAGTAAATTGCAGCCCAATCACAAGATGTTACAATAAAAAGCATGATTTCTCTTTTTTTAGATGACAATTTATCCTGACTTTGTCAGTTACATTGCACGCTATGTAATTTCATTCTATTATTTTGTGTTAAGCCCAGTATTTTCTGTTTGACCAAAATATCTCATCAATCTCTACCTTACAAATAAAAGAACACTCATGGGTATGGCTGAAAACAACAGAAAAAAAAAAGCACACTAATATGGGAGAACACAATACTGTGCTGGAATTTCAGTATTAGTTTCTGGAACTACCTCAGTTGCTGACTTGTACATCGCTGTTGTGCCCCAAGTGCTGATCTATGCAGGGAATAAATGGGGGTGGGTTGGAGGTGGGTGATGTGCACTCCATCCAGTTCCTTCTTCTTTCGTGCTCTGGACCCCCTGGAGATTTGTTGAGGCCCTGGTGTGTGTCTAAAAAAGGGCAATGAAGCTGTGAAGGGTCTGGAACACGAGTCTGCCACAACAGTGGCAATGCACTGGCACAGTCTGCCCAGAGAATGGTGGAGTCACTGTCCCTGGAGGTGTCCAAGATAAGGGTAGCTGTGGCACTAAGGGATTAGTGGGCCCTGTGGGGACGGGTTGATTATTGGACTACATGACCTTAGACGTGTTTTCCAGCCACAATGATTCTATGATTCTATGAGATGTCTTACTGCACCTGCAAGTACATTGCATTTCATAACACCCGCAGTGCCAGGCAGCAAACTCCTCACAGCCCGTGTTGGAGCCCCATGAGTTCAGGATAAGAAATGGGTCAAGTCCTGAATTTGCTAAAATCAGACAAAACCCTTTTACTCTATAATAAAAATTCCATGTTTTAATACATTGCCATGCACAAATGAAGTCAAACGACGCGGAGTACAAAATTGTCAAATATACAAAATGATAAAGCAGATATCCAAAGCTTCCAGAGATCATGCCCGAAGATACCAAAAACTCAATAGTGATTTAATTTCATCATTTATTAGAATTCTTCCCTCCCACCCAGGTTTTATTTTTCATTAATTTTTGAAAACGGAAGGAATTAAAGTGGAAATACAAAAACTGTAGGGTGGAATTAACAGTGACGGCCACTGAGTGTACTAAAAATTAGACTGCACGATAATTTCAGTTCTGGGAAAAAAACACTGCTGTACAGAGGAACACCTTGGATGCCTGGGGCAGAGCAAAGCACATCCAACAGAAAGGCACACTTTGTTGTGATGCCACCTCACTTGGCTTCATCTCTAAAATGCTCTCATAGAGGACTGGGAATAACAGTGTGTCACGTTTTAGCCATTTGAGTGCTGCCATTCTACCAGATTTTCAACCAAGTTAACATTAAAAGGAGGTTACAGGAGAATTTTCCTGGTGCATGTAGCTCCAAGCTGAGGCTGAAGGTGGCTCGGGTTCCCTCAGCTGTCCATCACCAGCAATGGGGCTGGCTTGGTTCTTTGTACAGGCCACAGATCTGGGGCATGGGGCAGCCTTTGGAGATGATGCTACAATTCCAGCTGTAAATTTTCAGCTCTCCTCAAAGGCAGGCTCAGCTAAGATTAAATTCAGCTCTCTGAAATGGAGGAGCCAAATGCTGGCCAACACAATGTCAGACTGATCATGGGTGGGTCTGACTGTCATCCATACACAGATGTGAAAAAGGAATAACAACCATGAGGCAGGAACATATATATGGAGCCCTTAGAAGAACCTGAAGACAAAGCTAGGTGCATCCCAATCCAAGTACAACGTGGCCAGCCCAAGGCAGGTGTGGGACTGGATGATCTGGCGTTATTTAATGTCCTTTCCAACTTCAGTTACTTTGATTTTATGACTTTGGTGCTGGCAACTCACATTTGCAGGTTCTTGCTCCATGCAATTCACCATTATTTAGCCTAGTACTCAGCAACGAGCACCAACAGTAATGGCCCTGAACCTGATAATCCTGCAAGGTGGTCTGTCGGTCTGTCTGTCTGTCCATCTCCTGCCCCAGCCTCAGAACAGCCTGGTGCAGGGCTCTGGGTGCCTTGCATGGCCCACTTCATTCTATCAGTAGAGCTCAGTGTGGAGAATGATGAGCTCTGTCTCAGGCCAAGATGCTTTGTGTAAACTGGAAGCTAACATCCCCCTGTGTTTTCTCCAGCTCACTGGAGGCCTCCTGATCTTTTTCTTACCCCCCTCAGAAGAAAAGCAGAGGAGCCTCCAGCACACAGTAAGAGGGCTCCAAGCGTTTGTCTGGATGTGTCCTGAGTTCAGAGCCTGACTCAGCAGGGAAAGCCCCTGCCTAGATGTAAATCCAAGCTCTCAATACACAAACCCAAACAGGTCCCCTAAGCATCCCATGGGCAGATTTTTTTTTTCTCTGCACACCTTTTGTTGCTTACATGCAGTTGGGCTGCAATATTGGTTAACAGAAGTGTAGTTAATAGTGCTTAATAGAAGTAATATGATTACAAATATAACAACAGTACATAGGATTTTTTCTTTTTCTGACAAGGTATTTAGATACACTTGGAATTAAAAGCAGAAAGGAGCTTCTCATCTCATTCTGACTAAGCCTGTCCTACAACAAGGCTGAAATCCCACTTTTACGGAAGAGGCAGCCCTTGTGCAGCCATCATAGACTGCTCCACTGCTGGCACATAATCCAGCAACCCTGCAAATGTACCTGACTGCAGCTGGTATTGACCAATGTTCTCCGAACAATAAATCTACGCCAGACTCATTTTCTTAGGATTTCACACTGGATTAGAGCAAGAATCCCCAAAGATCTTTATCTTCTTAGCTACGTCCCTTTCTGTTCCAGCTTTTTGATATTGATTCAATACCAATTTGCAGTAAGTATTGCCTTTATGGTTTCTTATGCCTGTGTGAACTGTTTACTCTCTAAAATACACATCCTATTTTGTGCCATTTTCTACAGCACAACAAAGAACTCTGAAAGGCGGCTCATAGCTTTGTGCTTGCCTTGTACCTAAGAGCAGCAGCTTCATGAGACTTGGATAAGAAGCTGAGCACTCCTGCTTATTTTGAAGGTACAATATTCAAAGCAGCCACCTGCAATAGTGCTCGCAGTGCTCACTGCTCTGGGTTATCCCACTGAACTCATTTCACTATGAGGGCTCCGTTCACCAGCTGCAGAGGGGCTCACTGGGAGAGCAGGAACAATTGGCTTCATACCTTGTTCAACTGCAAAGCAACACAATGTAATTCCCAGTCAGCTCTTTGGCTCCTCTACTAGCTGTTGAACATAAAACCTGTTTCGTGCCAGCAAAACGGTGCCTATTTGATCAAGAGGCAAAGCCATGGCTCTCACTGCATGCTCACATGGGTCACGTGGGTGCGGGACTTTATCCCAAGCTGTTACTACCGAACAACAACAGAATAATTCTGTATGGCCAGCAGCTTCTGTTGTCCTTTCTTGTTCTGTTCTCTTCTTCAATCACATGCAGAAGAACCTTGCAAATGTGAGGAGACCTGCAGCTCCCACCAGTTGCAGGTCAGTTCATAGCTCTCTAAGACAATATTGTTTGAAAACAGTGGATACAGGTGGGCCTGCTTTCCTTTTGTATTTAAACTTCAAGACATCTCAACTCAGAACCTTGCATCTGATGATGTAGTGATGATCCAGGCTGAGCTCTTATACAGCACACACCTAACTGCCTCATCCGGGACTACTGAACGGAACCTACATTTCCATTTGAGGTACAGCTTATTGACTTAGAAAAAAGCTCTGCATATACTTAACGACCTTACGTGATGGAGAATGTAATGGAAAGTAAGTTGTCTCTATGTGTAATTATCCTCCCTGTCGAGCATTTGTGCTTAATTTCTAGCCTGAAATCTGTTTCCAGCCAGTAGAGCACATCATTCCCTTTTCCTCTGAATAAAAGCACTACCTGGCCTCAGCCAGCACTTCCTGCACAGGTAGAGGTTGTGATTGCAGGCAGATTGAGTCATCTCTTCACATCGTTTCTGATAAATTAATAGCTTGAGCTTCATTAGTCTAGCACTATAATAAGAGCTGTTTTCCTGCCCTTGAATGACACTGGGAGCTTTAGAAAATTATCTTTCCAAGTTGTCAATATATGAAAGATGGGCACAAATAGCTCCATAATATCACTGTTGCCAGATCCTAGACATCCTCCAAGACCTACTGACGGTCCTCCTCAGAGATAACACTTTCCTAAGAGCTCCTGGGGGCTGATGTTGAGTGGATGACATTGACCTTCATGGCCACCCAACTACAGACACATTCCCAAGCCCCCAAGGAGGCTCTTCTCCTCCCCTTGGCTTCTGCACTTGCAGCACTCCAGATTCATCACCAGTTCATGGCACACACATGCCTTTGTCATCTGTAAATGCTGCAATTTTCTGTTTCTCTGGGAGGAATATTGAAAATAGAACATACCTTGGGAGAAGCTCATCAGAAATAGTCTCACTTATGATAATGTCATATTTGTAACCATTTTTTGTGAGCTAGCAACTAATCAGTTTTAATCCACTTAGCGTGGTGTATAGTGATTCTGCCTTGTGCCTTTTTGTTCTTTATCAGAAACAGATGATCTATAGGAGGCTAAGGATAGCATGTCAGCAGAGCCTCCTTTATCAACAAGCCTTTGATATCAC
The DNA here is from genome assembly GCF_019238085.1 of Lagopus leucura. Lineage (NCBI taxonomy): Eukaryota > Metazoa > Chordata > Aves > Galliformes > Phasianidae > Lagopus > Lagopus leucura. The sequence goes on from NW_024962263.1 coordinate 77,645,235, forward strand.
AAAAAATGATAATAAATTTACTTGACACAATACATTCTAGAACAATCATTTGGAGGGGTTTATCAATTTTTAATTGCTTTAATGATTGCTTCATACCAACCTTTCCATGATTTTACCCTGGACCGATAGGAAGCAAATGAGCCTATAGTTTTCTGCATCAGGTCACTCGTTCTTTTTCATTATTGGTTTGGGGTTTGGTTTGTTTTTGTGTAACTTAAAGCCTCTTTCAGTGCTTTTAAGTTCTGAAAAATCTTACACTTAAGTTTCCCTACATTCACATATCTGGTTGTGTGAATTTAAGAATATGTTTGGATAGTTGCTGCTTAATATTACCCATAATTACTGATGGAGTAGGAGGAATTACATTTTAGTGTGAAAATCGACTCCCTTATTCTACTGCTTTCAAATACAAAACAAGAATATCTGTTGGTTTTCACACGCTCAGTGAGTAACCACCATGCTGTACCTAACATCAGATTCACTATGACTGCTTATGAGGATGTGGAACACATTTGGTCTCATTAGCCCTAGCCTACTGGCCACTGGCCTCCCTACATTTTTTGGCTTCCCACATCAAACATCTGCTTTGCTTATTTGCTGATTTAAACTCACATGCCTGCCTAATCACTCATGCATTACGTTGGTGGCATTTTTGCACTCCAGATGGCTTACTAGCATTTTACCATAGGAGGCTGCAGGTAATGCTGGTAATACTTTCCCCCAGTCATCAATTTTCATTATAACAGAGGACTTCTTAAATTAAAATCTTACTGACCAGTTTACATATACTCGGGTCAATCAACATAGCCTTTGTAGCAGGGTCCTTCAAAGGAGAGTCAGACTGCAGAGAGTTAAAAGGGGACGGGGATGAAAAATGCAGGATTTTACTCTGCTTGCCTGGAACTATTTTGAATAATGGAGATGTCGTGGCTTTGTGGAGGGCAGAGGGAGGCTGCTTTTGGCTATAGCACAAAATCCCTCAGGACTGGCCCCACAGCTGGCATTAACCAACACATCTCAGGAGAAGGATGGAACAGTCTGTTGTAGGTATGCTGGGGGCCTGGCCTAGGGTCTTCTGCAAATGGGGAACAAAACAAACAAATAATTTTGTCATTAATAATGGTTTGATTTCCTTAATGACACTGCAGCTGCTTTCAGTCTGGCTGCCGAGAAGCAGCCAGCCAGGAAGGAGCCCACTGCTACAGCATGACACAGATGGACCAGCAAGGCTAAGGGGCCTGCAGGGCTTTTGCAGTCTCCCCTCCTGGGGAGTTGTGCTCTCCTCAGAGAATAAGTGATGGGGACTTCGGGCAAAGAAAGCCATGCAGATGAAAAAAAAGCAAGGACTAAACCGGTGCAAAAGATGTTTTCTTTTGCAGCATGTTTTTTGAGGAGAGCAATTCCTCTGGTTTTCTTACGTTGCACTTGGCATAATTTGAAGCACTGAGGGTGGCTGATTCTCTGCGTGTCCCTGCCCAGAGAGCAGTGGCCAGGCACTGCACGGGGATGCTTGCTGCTCCATCGTCTTGGAGCTGTGAGCAGTGATCAGTGCAATGGTAGCACTGGGCTTTGTGAGTGTATCCAGCTCCACAGGGCTGATAATTGCTCTTTTATTAAAATAGCATTCATCTTCTACTCTTTTGCACGGAACTAATGGCTCTGAGCATATTTAAATTCACTTCCTCTGCCGGAATAACTTATTCACTCCCTTTCATGTTGACTTGGTCTTTGGCACTCTCGACATAAATGATTTATTGACTGGAGATAAAGCATTGTTTCCACAGAACTGTTCTTGCGACCCAGGCAAAAGCGGATGTGTCCGCTCTTAATAAGGTGTTCAGCATAAAAAATGCAATAGACTTGATTGTCTGCACTCAAGAGCCTTTCCGAGAATACAGTACCTGCCCCCATTCACAATAACAAAAAAAAAAATCTCCCCCACATGTTTATTTATATTAAAAAGTTTTCGGAAGAATACGCTGGGATCCAGATAGTTGTTCAGTAGCTGCAGAACAATTTCATAAATATCCCTGAGGAAGCATGGCCTACTTTGGGAGAACAACAGCGATTAAAAACATCCAAACACGACGAGTAGTTAAATACAAGCCAGAAAGTACAGTGCTTTCCTTATGGCTCCTGCCGACAGTTACACACGTGAGGAGTGTCGCGATGCACGAGGGAACTACTCTTGCTTATGCCTAGAGTTCTCCACATGCATGGGCTGTCTGTGGGATGGAGACCTACAGCACTGCCAAATGAGCTTGGTCCATGGGCACCTACAGCAGAGCTCTCACTGAGTTTGGCTACACGAGGGTCTGTATTTGTTTTCACATTTCTCAGGGGCTGTAACACTGGTTTTCTAGATCACCGTAGCTAGAATCCTGGGAAGCTTTTAAAACAAACTGTTTTAATGGGAGAAGTGCACACATCTAAATTCATGACCATATACTGGAAGATGTTCAAAACTAACACTGATGCAAAAATGCTTCTAGCAGCTCTTTGCCTAACTCCTATTTTTCTCATATGACCTTTTCAGATAATACTCTCTGATAACTCTTCTTTTATTATTCAAATTATGCCAAATTTTTTTGTTGGATAATAAAATAAGAGAATTTCTACTGCAGGACTATAGCATTCTCCTTTTGAAAATAATTTATATTCAAGTTGTTTTTTGTCTTTTTTTTTTTAATTGCTATACCAACACAAAATTGGTGTCAGAGTGCCAGAGTGCATTTTAAAATCTGTAGCAGAAATAGCTGTAAAATTTACTGGAGCTTATAATGGAATTCTGCAAGGTGCTCAGCCACTTCTCTCAATAAGGATCAGATTCCAACCTGCAATACTATGAAAAGCTCTAAAAAGTGCAAATGCTGCTGTTGGCAAAGATTCTTACATCATAAGGAGAACTTGTACACCAATAAATTTAAAATTAGGGCCAGGATTTTCAGAAAGAGGACATAAAGCTTACTGCTTTATACTTTTTGGGAGATGCACTTGAAAATCCATGGAAAGACCCAAAACACTAGAAATCACTAGCAACTTCTGAAAATCTTGGCCATCAATTTCCTTCTTGAATAGTTAAGAAGTATTCAGCGTGCTGAATCTGAGATGGGTGGAGAGCTGTAACCTAATCCTGCACTCATCTGAAAAAAATTACATCCTAAACGTGTTTATCTGTTGATTCTACAGGCACCCTCAGAGGCTGACCTTGAATTCTCCAGCAATGAACTGTACAAGAGTTTTTAAGCATCATAACACAGGAATTTGCTCTAAAAAGGTGCTTTTACCTTGATGTAATTGTGCCTTCTCTCCACTGCTGCATCTTCACACCTGTATGGCACCTCACCCACAGTCTGGCATACACCCTAATAGCAACTGTATGGTACCTGCCTATTAGGTTGGAGAGAATAACAGTTTTTTAAATATACAAAAGCTACCTTTGATTTTAAAGAAATAAGGAACAAATAGGTAAGATCCCTTAGCATGTTGATGGCATCAGTTCATTACAAAGAGTGTGTCAAGAAGGTCCTGATGTTAGGGACAGACATTAATTCCACTAAATCCCCGTGGAAAAAAAAAAACAGTACCACAGCCAGCTGTGATACAGCCAGTGATGAAGCCAGCCATTCAGAGACTGAACAAAAATCAATGCTCAGATTGAATGCAACAGTCTTGAGCCTGCTACAGTATATCGAAAGGCTTATTAGAACCGTTTGCTTATTCCTATTTCCTTCCAAAATATGCTTTTGGATAGAAAGTGGAAAAAGTTAACAAAGAAGTCTGCCCCCATTGGAGGGAGTGTCTTGCTCCTTAGAAGTATAGTCTTACGCATTACCTTTTTCAGAGCATTTGGTTTGGACTGTGATTCCCAAGTCCTGCCCAAAACATAAACAGTGGCCAGCATAAAGAATCTGAATTCTTCCAGTTTGTTCTGTTTCTAGTGTAGACCAAACTCTAGGTCCAACTGCCCTCTGAGAAGGGTGCTCTCCCTTTCCTTTCCCTCACTGAGTAAGAAAACACATTGGCGTGCCAGGAATGACAGCCTTTGCTATCTGCTGGATGGGAGGGAGAGCAGACACAGTGTCCTACATCTCATTCAGCCAACCCTGTTCTTGGCTACCTCTGTGACAGCTGTTCTGCAAGTCTCCATGAAGTAAGTCACACCTCTGCCACGTGCAAATCTATCTACACAGTGTACTGTGACTCGGTGAAGGTATGCTAGTAGTGGACTTCAGTTTGGATGCAGTCTCAGCACAACTACTGAAACGTATCCTCAGTATTTAAAAAGACTGTTATATATAAATGGACTGTGCTAATTCTGTGCAGAAAGCACGCATGAAGTGCTGATATTGTTTAACGGAACACTATTAGACTGCAAAACTAACACATACAAGACTTCTACATTCCTATCAGGGGTGTAGTAATGTGAACATATCCACGGAGATTGGAGAATTCCTGTAAGTTTTTCCTAAAACATCATGCCATCTGCATACATAATAGAAGAATCCAGTAGTTGCCATGCTAAAACAGGACTTCGAGTGAAGGGCATAGGCAGTCCCCTAAAGGGAACCCAAAGTTATGCACAGTGATGAAAACTGGAAGAAATTTTCCAGCTAAAGGTCTGTCAATGACCATTTTGAACAAATTAGCACTGGATATTATGCACCACGTTTTTACTCCACAGCAAACCAGGTCTTCTCAGGATGCATCATCTTGAGTGGGCTGATTTTACTTCAAGTTTGTCTTCGCTCCTCCAAGGTCACCTTCTGGCAGTGCCATTGATTATGGTTTTTTCATGAAGGAAAGTTCGTTTTCATACCAAGTGGCAGGACAGCAGCTTTACAGGCTGGAAATGTTTATGGAGAGCTCTCTGCTGGGGCTGTAAGAAACAAAACAGAAAACCAAAACCAGACAGTGAGCATAGACCAGAGTAAAGGGATTAGCATGTATTTCAACTACATGTTTGTGCTGAGCAAATGCATTTCTGCTGTAAAGATAAACTACTCTTAGAACATACATTATGACCCTGGCACTTTCTTTAATCAACTTTACTCATCAACCAAAAAACTTTGTGCTTAATCAATTTCTTAGATAAACGTAAAGTGCAGGCCAGCAATCATTTGTCTGATTTAACAAATGCTGTTTGAATTTTATTGCCTCATCTTAAAGCACTGCTCACTCTTCCTCCAATCTGAGTCCCAGAGGGCCTGGGTCTTGCTGGGCTTGCATAAACTACTGAGGCACCTCAACAGCCAAATGCTGGAAGTTCAAGTGTCAAGGTAGAGATTGAGGCTTTCTCACCACTTCTGCTGGTCAAGACAGTAAGACTTGGCTGCTGCTTTAGTAAAGCACCTTCAATGTCTGTGGCACTGAAGCTGCTATTCCTTGCCTCAAAGTCCTCACAAAGCTGTAAGTCAATCACATAACTAAAGATTATGTGGAGGTTTCTTATAATTTCCTCTCTCCTCTGCCAAACTCTTCTGAGATGCAAAGCAGAAAGACAAGAGATAACAGACACAAGATGCAGTAAGAGATATTACAGGTAGATACACGGAAAAAGTGCCCAGCGAGAGTGGCTGAACATTGGAACAACTTACAGGTTGTGCAATCTCCACCTTCAGAGATTGTAGAACCTCAGAATCCTTAGATTTGGAAGGGATGTTTAAAGGTCATCCAACTCCCCTGCAATAAACCAGGACACCTACAGCTAGATCAGGGTGCCCAGAGCCCAGAGTCCTTCCTGACCTTGAATGTCTCCAGGGATGGGGTGTCCACCACCTCACCAGGCAACCTGTTCCAGTGCTTCACTACCCGTACCGTAAGAAACTTATTCCTTATATCAAATCTAAATTTCCTCTCTTTTAATTTGACATCATTTCCCCTTTTCCTTTTAAAACAGACCCCGTTTAAGAGTATGTCCCCTTCTTTCTTATAGCCCCCCTTTAAATACCGCATAACCACCTACAGGTCTCCCTGGAGCCTTCTCTTCTCCAGGCTGAACAGCCCCAGCTCTCTCAGCCTATATTCATAGGGCAGGTGTTCTGTCCATTGGATCATTTTGGTGGCCCTCCTCTGGACATACTCCAGCAGGTTTATGTCTCTCCTGTACTGAGGACTTCGCATGTGGATGCAGTTCTCCAGGTGAGACCTCACCAGTGCAGAGCAGAGGGGCAGGATCACCTCCCTCACCCTGCTGGCCATGCTTCTTTTGATGCAGCCCAGGATACGGTTGGCTGTCTGGGCTGTATGGGCACATTGCTGGCCCAGGTCCAGCTTCCCATCCACCAGTATCCCTAAGTCCTTTTTTGGCAGTGATTTGTCAGCTCCATTCTTACACTCCCCAGCTTGTACTGATAGTGGGGGTTGCAATGACCCATGTGCAAGACCTTCCACTTGGATTTGTTGAATCTTGTGAGGTTCTCCTGGGCTCACTGCTCAAGTCTGTCAGGCAGCAACCCTCAGGCATGTCAGCTGCACTCCACAGGTTGGTGTCGTCCACAGACTTGCTGAGGATGCACTCAATCCCATTGTCAAAGTCACTAATGTAGATATTAAAGATCATTGGTCCAAGTACTAACCCCTGTGGAACATCACTTGCCACTGATCTCCATCTGGACATCATGCCATTGATCACCACTGTCTGGGCATGATCTTGCAATCAGCTCCTCATCCATCTAACAGTCTACCCATCCAATCCATATCTTTCCAATTTGGAGAGAAGGATGTTGTGGGGTACTGAGTCAAAGGCCTTACTGAAGTACAGATAGATGACATTGGTGGCGCTCCTCATGTCCACTGATGCAGTTATTGCCATCACAGAAGATCATCAGGTTGGTCAGGCAGGACTTGCCCTTGGTGAAGCCACACTGGTTGTCCTGTATCACCTCCCTGTCTTCCATGTGCCTTAGCATAGCTTACAGAAGGTTCTGTTCCATGATCTTCCCTGGCAGAGAGGGGAGGCTGTTAGGTTGGTAGTTCCCTGGGTCGTTCTTTCTACCCTTCTTAAAAATGGGTGTGATTTTTTTCCAGTCACCAGGGACTTCACCTGACTGCCATGACATTCCAAATGTAATTGAGAGTGGCAAATAGGTATTCACTACTCAACACAATCTGTGGGGTTTTTTGGGAGTCAGATTCCAATTAGTGAAGCTGATTCTGATGCTGCCAAGGCAGTATTCATGTCAACTGAAGCCTGGGCTGGCAGTGGCCAGAGCTCTGCTCTGCAGGGTGCAACTGGTGGGCTCTGCCATCCTGCCTACATTCACCTCTGGAGCCCCAAACCACTGCAGCTATGGAAATGAAGGATTGCTTGAGTGGGGGGAATGGGCGGTATGCAAACCTGCAGGTTCTGGAAGAGCACTGAGTGAGATTTTACAGAAGATAAGTCTCGACCTTGCTATAAACACCTTATTCCTCAGGGTAAATATGGTCTGTGAAATAGAAGAACAATAAAACTCACTCTTCTTAGCTACTTTCTTCCTTACTTAGGCACATTCACTCAATTACAGTGCTAGCTTTCATTTTGGTTTCCACTACTTTTATTCTCAAGGTCCTTGAGTGCAATGATCCTACCAGCACCTGCTGTCATCTGCTCCATGACAAACCCACCAAAGGGGCCTGAAAAAGGCACATGTTTGGGACCCAACAAATGTTTATTCTATGAGAGAACTGACAGGAAAGTTTTGATCCTTCACCTGGCACATGCAGATAACTGACTGCATCCCCTGGGGCAGAAAAGGAAGCAACGGGGATATTAAGCAGGTGTGAAGATGAAGGGGAAATCTGGGGGAAGGTTTTAAACTTGGAGAGAAGCAAACAGGTACCTAACCTCAAAAACGTTGGATTCTGGGTGAACTGGAATTTTTGCAGCGTTGGCAGAGATGCGATTGTTTGACAAAGGAGAAATAAGACCTCTTTTTTGAGGCTAAATAGCTCATGTGCTGCAAGGAAGGGGAAATATAAAAACCTCTCCCAAGCAATCAAAAATATCTCGCCTATCCGCAGAGTGACAGAACTAAAATAAAACGGGCAAACTGGCCTCAAGATTCCCATGCTGGAATTCCCATCATCCACTCTGTCTGAACCCTTGGCCTGTGCACGTGTCTGGGTTTTACATGAATCATGGGCCACGAGAAACCCACGAACAAAGAACAGGGACTGATCCATACCCAAGCTCCATCACACCGTAGTGTGAGCGTAACCGAGCCTGGAAGCCACCAGTGACACTGACCTTGGGAAGAGCAGTAATTCTGTTCAGCTCTGAACTTCGAGCAAGCAAAGCAAGGGGTTAGCACTGATTTAGTGAGTTTCTTCTAATTTTATCTTTCGAGGTCAAGATTTTAGAAGCACTTATTCCCACTTGTAACCTATAATTTTTGATGCCCAGATGGAGACTTCTCTAACGATCTTGGTTTTCTAACGGCATGTACCCAGCACTTTTGGAAAGTAAGATCTTTTTGAAAGGTATCACAAGTGAGCAGTTGTCTTTGAAAGCACTGCCTTAGCCTGCAGGCTCTTGGAATGACAACTGCCTTTCGCATGGGGTTTGTAAGCTTACCAACTCAGTGGCCTACAGATGTAATCTCATATGACATTTTCAGGAAGCTGCCACAGAAAGACACCAATCATTTCAAAGCCAGGGATGTACTTCATTTATGAGTTTGTGATTTTTTTCTAACTAGGAAAGAAACATCTTTTTCATTCATTTAAAATATATATTAATTCAGCTCAACCTAGCAGTATTGCTCATTTTCATACCTTTATAACTGGAGGATCCTGATAAAGAAAACAAATATCTATTTATTTCCTTTGCTATATTTCTTCTCTACTGGAATTAATTTTATAATAAATTTCAAGGCAGGACATTTCAAACATGAGACTGTTAGGAAAAACACCTATTTCCAACATCCTTATAGCAACTATTACTTTCAGTGTGGTAAAATCTGCTTTCAGCTGCATTGACTAGTATGTGTCAGAAAGGCTCAGGTATCTCACTTCATGCTTCTCACGTAGCTTGGGACATTCCAATATTCTGCAGATTACTGCGGACTTGTTGCATCTTGCTTCTTAATATGTAGCAGCAATGCTAGCTTTGAAAAATTTCATACAATGACAAAAGGAAATGGTTGCCAGATTTACCCTTTTTCTTTATTGTTCACTGAATTCTAAGCACTGAGGTGTGAGAGCTAATGGAAATTAATGCAAAAACAAAACACCTCTTTGGGGAGCTACTGATCCAGGTCAACCACCACAAGAGAAGGAGGAACGAGGATTACCAAGGGCTGGGAAATGCAGTCAAGGGGAGCTGCAGCAAGAACAGGACGGTTCCACACTGCAATCAGTGCCCCAGGCCAGATGACACTGAGTTTGGTTTCATTTCACCATGAAATCATTCCCTGGCTGTTCTGGGCTGAGTGGGAGGAATCTCTGCACTTTTGTTCTCTAGGTAAAAGCAGCTATTGTTGCACATCCTTATTACCTAACCCCGATAAGCAAAGTCAACAGTGCCAGAGCTCAAAGGTTACCTGAGGGTCTGCCTGTCCTAGCTGGTGTCCTGCAGCCCACTGCACCCAGCTTCCAGCTCCCAGCCCCAGTCCTGTGTTGTAGGGCAGCCAGACAAGCCTCAGGGCTGGAGGAAGACAGCAAGCTGCTGGGCTGCCAATGACACTGCCTCTCTGCTTCTATTAAAATGGTGCTAAGCCATTAATCAATGGGCTGAACACAACACCCAGCGGTTTAGAAGGAAAACAGGGATGCGGGTGATTCTTGATCAGACAATTTTGTTTTGATTCCTGACTAGCCATGTGTTGGTCTGGCTTGCCTGACTTTCCCCTCATTACTAAAACCTGGTAGCTGACACAGTCTTGAAGGTTACTTAATGTTGTTTGTAAAATGCACTGTCATTATGGTAGAAAAATACAAAGATCGAAAAGGGAGGAAGTCTCTTCTTGCTTTTGATTTTTGAATTTTCTTGCCAAGCAGGAAACCAACATTTCAGTTTTGGAGCAGACAGAAAAGGTGGGTCTATAAGCACAATGTCTAGAGCTTCAAACAGTAATCCCAGTCCCAAGCCTTTAGTATTCATTAGTAAATCCATGCTAGATGATTCTAACAGCTACAAAAATGTGGAATTAAGTATAGATGTTTCCTTTCAGTTCTACTTCTTTTTTTTTAGGATACCATTATGACATATTTTTCATTTTCACCCCTGAGCCATGAAACAAGATGGTTTGGTTCAAAGGATCAGGGACACAGATGTACCACTACACGGCTCCAGGAGCAGACTCTTAAAGCAAACAGCAGCCGACAGGGAATTGTTATTTCTGCAGATGTGAACTCAGGGTTTCTTTTTTCTTCCTCTGGGCAGCATGCTCCCATAGCCAGGTGCTCATAATCCACCTGAATACATTTTTAATACCGGTCCATAAATGCGCTACTGAATATTCCCACGTGGGACCTCTGAAAGAGGATGTCTCTACATGCAATAAACTCCTTGGCATTATTTATGTATTTCTGCACTGCTCCCCCTGAATGGTCCCAGCTCCAACAAGGCCTGTAACGAGGCAGCTGGCATGCAGCCTGCATGCAGCCAGCACCAGCATGGCACAACACGGGGCAATGCTCAGTGCAGTGTGAGGGCCATCATCAGCCACTACCTGCACATATGAAGGTGGGATCTTGGCTCACTTGCAGCTTTGCCCTCTGGATCATTGGCAAATCTCATCTCAAGGAAGGCTTCAGGGTGGTCTTCAAAAGACAGAGAAAACATATCTACTGCCACTTTATGCCGATGTATTTTTCTTCCTATATTCTGTCTTATGCTGAGACTCTGAGGAGCTCAGCTGGGGACACCCTGGTTTGAAAAGGATGCTCAGCACTTCAAGACAGATGATGAAGATTCAACAAGGTCGAGCAAATCCTTTCTCCTATATTCTGACTAAAGAGAAACCTCACTTCTTGCTTGTGATGCAGGGCTCTGTATCAGGCAATTTTGAGATGAAACATTTCAGGGAGAATGGATGTCATGGCAGATGCTCTCAGCAGGTAACCTTCCAAAAAGCCAATTAGTCAGAGGTTATCGCAGCTGCTCTGTGAAACGCAGTTGGTTCACACAGAATGGGTTGAAAATGTAGTTGTCCAAAATGTGTTTCACTAAGCTATTCAGTGTCCTCAAATGGTCAGATTAGCCAAAAGTCTCCTCATGAGTCATGCACGATTGCAGCTTCCCTACTACAGCAGATCTCTCATCAACTTTACTAGGTTAAACAAAATGAGGACACACATTGATTCTGTCTGCAGATGATTTATGCAGTAATTTCTGTTCCTTGCCTCTTCCTTCAAAAATCTGAGTTCATGATGGACATGATGAGCTCTCTGATGGGCTTGAGCTACCATTCCATCTTTGTTTTGAAAAATATTCTAAAAGCATTTTAGCATCTACTAAGCTTGATTTTCCAGTGTTTATCTTGAATCCTCAGAAGGAAAAACTATCCCCCAAGATGTATGCCCTTTTCATGTCTAAGCCTAAATAAAATGTGACAATTCCCAAAGCAAGTTAAAAGTCAAGTTCAAAAGGCTGGCAAAATCCTGGGAGAGACTTTCTTCGTTCAAAGCGGCTCATTCATCCCTACTCAGGATGCTTCATACATTTCACCACCTACCTGCTGCTGCAAACATACAAAGAAAAAAGAGATGTGCTTTTGCATTCAATAGAACATGATTTCCTTGAACTAACAAGCAGCTAAAATATTTTGAAAATTGCATGCAACCACTTCCTTAGCGTTTGTAACTTTTTTCAAAGAATTCTTCTGATATACTGCTAACTTACTCATCAACGTGAGCAGTGAACTGGCTGTCCACCAGCATCCTTCTCTAGAGACTCAAGTTATAGCAAACAGAAAGATTTAAAAGAACATGATGCTAAGCAGGCTGAAAGTTTCAGCTGGTGCTGTTTGAGACTTGAAGTGCACCTGAGATTGCCATCTTCACTCCCTCTTATGCATGTCTTTCCCTGCCTGCCTCTAATCAGTTCTTGATCTCACAAGTCCTCGTGGGTGCTCTGCAGGAAGTGAAAAAGGTTGTCAAGGATAAATAGTCTTCCATAAGTTGGTTCTGAATAGCCATTTGCACTACATCTTGAGCCTTTGCATATCCATTGCTTTTGTCTTGAGACTGAGTTTTAATACAAAGCACTGGGAAATGCGCAAACTGAGTGAACTTAAAAAACAGCCTGAAGTGGTATCTCTGCTCTGATCCCTACCTGGAACCTGCCCTTGCTTTTGTTCTGTGGCTTCTACAGGATGTTTTCAAACCTATCCCACTCAAAATGGTGCTGTGTCTTTTGGAAAATAGTTCTGCCCATTATATCACTATATTACTTACCCGAGGATCCTTCAGCAAAATATGCATTAAGAACATAATCAGAGGAAAACAAGGACTTCGCTAGGAAAGTCAAAGTATTATAGCAAAAGAGTTTGGAAACTGGAGCTACAGCTCCCTCACTGCCTATGCAGAGCTGACGCAGGATTAATAGGTGGAACAAACTACCCTCCCTGGGGGAGATATTCACTGTGAGGTTCCCTGCAATGAAAGTTTTAACTCAGTTCTCATTCTGTGAAGTGATTAACCAAGTGAGAATGAAAATTACACCTACTCAAACCACTTAAATGATTGCATGTGTGTGCACACATTTACTACAAAACAAAAACATAGATCATGAAGCCTACAAAATCAGCTTCTCCCCCAAGACATTGAACAAGCACCTTTATTTACCTCTTTGGAGGAACAAATTTCAATATACCCTTCTCCCATATTATCACAGCATTATCACTATGTCTTCCCCACTCTTCTGGCATGTAGCAGAGGGAAAGAACAGAAGAAGGCTTTTACGCCATTTGTCACTTAATTTTCCCCTTCTGCTTCAGTATGTGGCCCACCACCTCACTTAATGAACAACAGTCAACCTTAATCTGGAAAATAATTATCGCAATCCTCATGGGCTCTTCTAGACACACTGTCCAATCATTTCACAAAGTGCCTCAGTTCCAAATACTCTGTGAGAAGACATTGCCTTATTTTACAGTTCCCAGTTAGGCACAAAGAGTTCCAGACTACGCAGCTAGCATCTGTCTGGCTTCTGGCTCTGACTCGAGCTCTGGGCTTTTGGAGCTCCTGAGTTGGGTGAAAAAACTACAGAGAGAGAGGGTTTGAGAAGACTGCTGGAATACATAGCTGGGTCTGGAAGCTGGAACTCCGAGGAGGGGTACAAGCAGGACCCTAAGCATGCCAAAGGAAGTTTGGTTTTGACCATCTGTACAGACTCCTCAACATGGTTTTACGTGATGCCTTCTTCTAATCTGCTCTGAAGTGTGATTTTTATAGAAAATTGACTCTTGCTGATTGCCCACCTGACAGGAAAATCTGCTGACCTGTCATTTTACAAGTCAGCACAGCTTGGAAGCCTGGGAAGCAAGCAGTCACCATGTCATTCTCATCAGCTTGGCTGTGACCAGACTGAGAAACTCTTCTTAGGCCTCTGCAACACCAGAAAAATCAGCATGGTGCATGTGCAACTATTGTTTCTTAAAATTAAACTAAGTAAAAGGCTTCTGGACTAATTTTATAGCTGCAAGGCCAAACTCCAAGAGGTGCTGCAGCAGGGGACCTAGACAGAGGTCCCCTTCCGTCCCTGATGCCATGACAGAGCGGGCAGCTGAGTGCTCTGCAAACCCAGCTCATGTCCCTTTCTGGGTGGCTGCAAATGAGCTACAGAGATCAAAACAAGTTACCACTTCTAAAGAGTTCCCTGGGTGATGATTAAGACCATGTCTTAGTGTACAGCCACCAGAGAACCCAGATACCAGTCTGCCCTTGCAGAAGAGCCTGATAAATGAAAGATGGACTGACTGTATCAAAGAGGTTCTTAAGCTAGGCATGAAGACTAAGGCCTGAAATTATGTGGGCCGTATTGATCACAGAGCCAACCAAGTAAGACTCTATGAAGATGTGTCAGGTATGGAACAAAGAATACCTAGCCAGCAATAAGAATGAAGTTCAACAGTTGATGTTCTTGAGATGTAATAATCAGATCCACACAGGAACTGATTGATCAGTTGTAAAATCTGCTTTACTCTGCTTTGCCCCTTTCCTATTATTTTAGTTTGCAGGCTATCCAAAACACTCACATGATTTTCTGTCTCCTTCTGCATTATCACAGAATCACAGAATCACAGAATTGTAGGGGTTGGAAGGGACCTCCAGAGATCATCGAGTCCAACCCCCCTGCCAAAGCAGGTTCCCTACAGCAGGTCGCACAGGTAGGCATCCAGGCAGGTCTTGAACATCTCCAGAGAAGGAGACTCCACCACCTCCCTGGGCAGCCTGTTCCAGTGTGCACAAACATGCACAATTATGCACAAACATGTTCTGAAAATACACATAAATACATCTAAATGGTTTCAGACTGGTGGCTTTGCCGTGTTCTGTGGGGCTGACTGCTACTGTTGGTTGCTGCCATCTCATGTTATTCAGACTGTGTCCTGTTCCCCTCCTTCCAAAATAAGCACTATGATGTCTGTACAGTATGGCAAGTGGGCCATGCCTGCAAACCCATCTTTACCTCCAAGGGAAGCTCATTCCTGGGAAGTCAGCACACTCGCAGGTGACACCCTCCCATGCTGCCATCACTCACCAGCACTTGGGACTGGAAAGTGTTCTCATGAGCTCCACTGTGGACATACCCAGTATAAATCAAGGAAAGGACCAATGGACTGAGTGGCAGAAAATAATTCAATACCAGGTAGAAATTGACCTTTAAAAGTCAGACAGAAGGGCATCTCCACACTTCAAACAGAAGGATTTGGGGCTAAATGTCATATTGGGAAAAATATTTTCATTCATCCTTCTGATTCTTTGCCGGCACTTACTAAGGTATGGATGGATGCAAGACAGTGAAACACGCAGCAGGGCAGAGGCTTGGGCTCAATGTTAAGATGAAGGCCTTGCCTGCCACATTACAATCCATAAGGCTTCCCTGAGCTGTTCAGCTAAGTAAATACATAATTGTTCTGCACAAAGAAGAACAGCATCAAGAGAAGATACAGCCTGTCTCCTTCTTTCCTGGGGCCTGTCTTTAAGGATAGAGATGGAAATAAATGTGGCTGCGTGGACTTCTGAGATGATGACTCAGTTGAGCTGCTTTAGGTAAAGCTGACTGGGTATCTCCACATTGCATACTGCAAGACTGGATGTAGATGAGAGAGCAGTAGGATATGGCTATGGGAAGGAACTCTCTCTGCACTCATCTCTGAAGCTCACCTGGTGTTTGAACAAACTCATTACTCCCATCCCAGACAGGCGACCAGTCTGAGTTAATTATCGAGGCTTCTTTGATGAGCAGGGGGGAAAGACGGTGCTTGGAAGAGTTATCCACCCTACTCACTTGTCATATTGGATAAACGATTCTTCGGAAGGTCCTCTCTCCACTGATTATCCAGACAAGCTAAATGACTAATGCAGAGCAGGTACCCAGCAATTAAATGGCAAACAAGAACTGACAGGAACTGCAATGTAATGCTTAATTTGATTGTAACAAATTCCAATTAGCATGTGAAATGTAGGCACCACAATGTTCAGGATTAGCATGTTTAATGCTTACATTTCTACTGAAATCAAGAATGATATAGATTCCAGTGGAGGACAAGAGCCCTACATTCCTTTGAGGCCTTGGATATTGGAATTCAACAAGGAAATTACACACTAAATAATCTTCTTAGAAATTTCTACACATAGCTGAGATAATGAGATGCTTCCTGCAAACAATCTACAAAGTACTGAAGATTTTTAGAGAAATTATTTGCTCAGCACTATTGGTACAATTTTGTAGCTGGATATTGTATTGTGCCCATGCTGCCAAAGAGTTTCGATTTGCTGCTGATTTGTTTTTCATTTCTATTTGCAATATGCGAACAAATCGATATCAAGGAATTCACACAGGCATGTAAAACAAGAGTAAACAAAAACAATGCCTTGTTTATTATTAAACACCTTTCATATTTTAGCTATGGTAGGCAATTAGGTTGGTAGGAATTTGCAACTGGAGAAGTCGCACCATTTTATCTCAGGCCAAGCACTTTATCACTATTCATGCACAGACAAACTTCCGTGCTTCAAAAGTCAGGGGAAAATATGTAATGGGATGTGGTATTTTTCTTCCAGTGCCAGAAATATACAGATCCTAATTACATTTTTGCTTCAAGGAAGGAAGGAAGGAAGAATTTCTGCCATTGGAGCATGAAAGAAATTTTGGCTAGAAAGACTATGGACAAGATTTTCCCAAAAAAAACCCCAAACCCCAGATGATTTGCACACCAAAGTCTCATTTAGAAGTCAAAAATACTTTGATTTCTAAGTTACTTGTGAATATTTTCTCTGATGATTTCTACAAGTCATTTAATATTTATCCTAAACAAGTGCTGACATATTCAAAAGCAGATCTGGGGCTGCAACAAGTTCTGGTAACCCCTGAAGACATTTCTAAAACCTCACCCACTAGAGATTCTAAACTTCTGGCATGTCCATATGTCTGAAATCTTCAGTTTGCATCATGCATTTGTCTATTTAGGATAATTAAGGGTATGGCTCCGTGAACACATTACTGCGAGGTAACTGGGGTCTGGATTTACAGCAGAACAGATGCTCTGCTATAACTGTCCATGTGCGTGCCCTTACCCTGTGGTGAATGTAAGGCAGCTTAGCGCCTGTCACTGAATGAGAGCAGGCAACACATTCAGCGTTCGCACTCGATCTTCCAATTACCCCTCAGCAACTTGCTCAGGTATCTGTGCTGTCATATTTGTTTTACACCCCGGCCACTATCGCAGCCTGCCCAGAAATAAACACAGGCAGAATGTCCTTCGCCAAGACATTTTTTAGGCTGCTTACTGTCACCTCCAATCCGCCCTTCAAGGAGTTTGTATGCAGCGCTCATCCCTGCGTTCTCTGAAAGAATTCAGGAGTCTGGACTCCGGTCCAGAGGGTGTGAGCACTGGGATCTGAGAGAGCTGCAAACATGTTACATACCAATTTCCTAATGACACTGCCATTTAGCTGCTGCTTTCGGTTCCGAGATTACAGAGGAATATGATCTCACCTCGGTAGGGCGTAACTACAACATGCTGCTACAGCTCAGGCCTCGCAGCTTTTCCAGCTTTCTCTGGTTGGAGGCTCCCATGAGACGGCTCTATCTGCGGCCCTAACAGCATCCTGGATACGTGTCTGTGATCACTGGAGCACAGCCCATCAGCAAGAACTTTTGTCTTCAGCCTCTTGGCCCATACTCTGAGTTAGAAATTCTTTCCATGTCTAAGTGGGACCAGCATGTAGGGAAATTACATCTTCTGATAGCGTTCAAAGGCGTTTCTGTGTTGCACATATATTTGGTTCAGTTCTTACACTGACCAGGCCACTCCAGTGAGCAGTTCTAAATCCAATGCAATAAACCCACCTTGACCATCAGTTGGAAGCTAAGGAAATCCATCCATCTAGGATTTTCCTTGCAGATATACTGGATATTTAGATATTTGGAAAAAGTAACAAATAAAAAAGCTTTCTACTTTTGATTCAAATTCTGAAGAATTTAACCAAAAATAACCTGTGATATCTCTAATAAAAAGCTAAAACTTCTGAATTGGTTACATAAAAAAGCGATCTGGTGGTTTTGCACTTCTCTCCTGGAAAGCAAGTTTTCTCTTTCCATCTGTGAAAGGAAGATCATGGCTCTGCTTTCTGCACATACACAGTTCTGGGAGCGCAACTGCATGTGATGAATCATGTGGAGACAACCATGGGCTTCCAACTTCTCCTTCCAGCCAGCACCACTACCCTTGTGCTGGGCCAAGCTTGCTGCACAGGACAATGGGACTATGAAATATGTCCCTGTGGCAAATAAGACGAAAGAGCAATACTTGTGTTAAACCAATTCATGTCACTGATCTGCTTTATTGCTCCAGCAGAGCCCCAGCAACCCTGGCAGTAAGCGGGCAGAATGGCTGCAGGCAGCAGCAGCAGCGTCTCAGGCCAGATCCACCACCGAGGTATCATATGGTGGAGTCATATCTTGTGCCTCCCTGAATGCTAGCTATGGTCTTCCATAGAACACTGATGTTTAACTCAATTTAGAAAGGTAATAAAGAATGAAGACAGTGGCGTGCAAATGGATAGGCAACACTGCAGATAACTGGCAGGATAATTCTCTTTTTAACTAACAATAGGGACAGCGGACCCACTGGCAACAGCCAAAGCATTTGTTCAAATTATGCATTCCCTGACTTCTCTTTTGCTACTGGAGGACCCAATCCTGCAGCTATTTTTGGTAGTGTTATTTTGTCAGTGCCCAGCCATGAATTGGGGTCCCACTGTGCTATTCAAACACTTAACTAAAGGCTGGTTTCTGCCCAAAGACTTTGAAACTTAACTTCAAAAATCCCAGAGGTTTTAATGGCAGGAAGAACTGCATTACCAGTACTTTCTTCTATTGTCTTTTATTATTTATTTTACCAAATATTGTTTACTTCATTTGCAGTAATTAGAGTAGAATAATGAAAAAAATGTTTTCAAGCAAAAGCCTGGAAGGACTCTGCAGTACTGCTGGTGAAATAACAAGCCATTTCAATGAAAAAACCCATAAGAATTGCACAGCCTCAAATGGCTTCCACAGAGCCATTGTATGTGTAACACTGCCACAGCAGTATTGTATGCAAATATATAATTTAGTTATTTTTATGTAACCTGGTTATTTTGTAATCACAGAGGTAGGGTTTAGACAAATGGGGCATATACCATTTGTAAAGAAACAACCTGGGAAAAAATATGCATTGCAGTTGTAGCCCTGATATGTAAATTCAGATACTCAAAATACACATTGTCACCTAACAGCAGATTATTCAGTTTCACTAATGATACTGATTTTGAGTTAAACTAGAATATAAGGAAATGAAAACCTATATAAGCATGTGATCTTTTAAAATTTTAATGAATAATGATTAGCTTTTATAAAATACTGTTCATTCAAGCCTGTTTTCAGAACCAACTGCAGACTCATATACTCTTTTGTCCCCAGACAATGGAGTTCACCAGGTCTTTCACTACACAACCATCACCCCTGGTGTGACAACACACGGTGCTTGTAAAGTTGCACAACACGTTTAAAACTCTGTTTGTACCATAAATATGAAATACAGACAGGACATAGACAGGATATGTCTAAAATGTGATGAGAAATATTTATACAGTTATATATCACTAAATCTATTGTGACTGTATATGTAAAATAATCATAATCGATTATCACAGAATCACAGAATGACTGAATACCTAAATTCTGCAGATCCAGCAACATTTCCAATGGCATTCATCCATACCACCATGCTGAGATATCATTTGCTATGACCTTTAAAGAAAATGCCCCCTCTTCCAAGAGAGCAGCCTGCCTGCAGGACAAGTGTCTGAGATACGAGCTCATGATTGAGTGGCTAATATCTTTACACAAATCCAGCTCACCTGAGTGAACATGAAAAATGGTTCTGAGACTGTGCTATCTCCCTGTGTCTGAGATCATGAGTGCAAAACTTTGTAGCAGCCTCCAAGAGGTTTTTGGGAACCATCCTCTATAAAGCCAAAAACTCAGACACAGCCTTCTGCACTCCTGACACCCACAACTTAACTGGATTTGTCCAAATAGACTTTAAACTCCATGGTAAGGATCTGAATCTGTTCTGAAACCACATTGAGCTGTCCATCAGAGAACAGGCCAAAACTACCACTGAAGATGATAGCAAGTAATTATTTAAAATGTTTGTTTCCCCTGGTGCAAAATTAGCTACTTCAGTTACACTGCATTCAACAGCTTTAAGCTAAACGAGGGGAGATTTAGCTTAGGCGTTAGTAAGAAATTCTTTACTCAGAGGGAGGTGAGGCGCTGGCACAGCTGCCCACAGGAGCTGTGGGTGCCCCATCCCCAGAAGTGCTCAAGGCCACGTTGGATGGGCCCTGGGCAGCCTGAGCTGGCTGAGCAGCCCTGCCCATTGCAGGTGGTTGGGTTGGGACTGGATGGGCTTTGAGATCTCTTCCAACCCAAGCCGTTCTATGTGAAGGGCTTGGAGAATACGCCCTATGAGGAGCGACTGAAGGAACTGGGGCTGTTCAGTCTGGGGAAAAGGAGGCTGAGGGGAGACCTTATTGCTCTCTTCCAATATCTGAAAGGTGCTTACAGTGAGAGCGGGGTTGGTCTCTTCTCACTGGTGACAGGTGACAGGACGAGGGGAAATGGCCTCAAGTTGTGCCAGGGTAAGTTTAGGTTGGATATCAGGAAAAACTTCTTTACAGAAAGGGTTGTTAAGCACT
>NW_024962263.1:77665734-77708031 GCF_019238085.1 Lagopus leucura
TTGGGGAAAAGGAGGCTGAGGGGAGACCTTATTGCTCTCTTCCAATATCTGAAAGGTGCTTACAGTGAGAGCGGGGTTGGTCTCTTCTCACTGGTGACAGGTGACAGGACGAGGGGAAATGGCCTCAAGTTGTGCCAGGGTAAGTTTAGGTTGGATATCAGGAAAAACTTCTTTACAGAAAGGGTTGTTAAGCACTGGAATAGGCTCCCTGGGGAGGTGGTTGAGTCACCATCCCTGTGACTGTGTTGTGTCCAAAAACTGTTTGGATGTGGTGCTCAGGGACATGATTTAGTGGTGGGTTGTTAGTTAGGGTAGTGTGGTTAGATTGTGGTTGAACTTTATGATCTTTGAGGTCTTTTCTAACCTGAATGATTGTATGATTCTATGAACTGAAAGCGAGCTTGGCATCTTCAGGCTCACGTACCAACAAAGGACTTGCAGATGAAAGTGTGGCCTGAATTCACCCAACTATATTTAGACACCTACTGCTGTCACCTAGATTATACCTGTAGACTTTCTCCATGGTCTGTGGAGAGAAGCAGTCGCCTGCCTCTCATCTGCAGCCCCCAATCTTACTGATCTCAGAGATCACTGCTGCTCAGCTGACCACAGCAGGGACACAGAAACCTGGGCAGTACATGAAGGTAGATGAGATGGATCTCAACCATGGTTAACAAGTGAGTGGATGAAGTGTGAACTGCACCGGTTTTACAGAGCTAAGGGGAAATAAAACAACAGAAGTATTTCAACTGGCCAAGGCTGCATCCATAAATCTCAATACACCAGGGAACAGATTTTTTTGAGTAAGGTGGTGCCATTTTTACATACTGATGAGTAATAACACACTCTAAAAATGTTTTATAGGATTTGATCGTGGGAGACAGAATGAGTTTGGAAATTTTGCCTTTTGAAGATCATGCACCATGGCAACCACTAGAAAGGTGAAAAAATTCTCCCTGGGTCATTTCTGTGGAAGGTTCTGATTGTAGCTTGGCTGGTGCTCACTTCCCTGCATGGCAGTGGAATTACTAACTTTGCTGGGCATGGCCAAGACCATTTACTTAACATCAAGTTACCACAAATCACTGTTAATTCTAGCGCTGGCTGTAGATTATGTTAAAACCCTTACTTGAAATTTTAAAGACCAGACACTTGAAGGATTGGTATTACATTGTCCCCTGTTGATCAGTTACCCTGTTAATTTTATATAGCTGCCTTGATTCTTCGATTTCTCTTTTTCTAAATAAAAGTGAAAATTTGCTCTAGCTGTCTGCCAACCGCTAAATGCTTTTTCCTCTGTGACTGCATAGCAAATCTATGCTGTTCTGACTGAGATTAACAAAGCTCCTGTCACCCATCCCAAATGGACAGTAGTTCCCAATCCTTCTAATCTTTGGGAAGTTATGGTGTAGCATTGCAGTTGTTAGATGTAAGGAATGATTAAAACTGGAACGTGTATGTGTCTGTACACACACAGTGAATGAGGAATTCCCAACTTCTTCTCTAGCACCTCTTGAGGACATGAAAGCGTCACCTCTGGGTGACATCCGTAACTCTTCCGAATCAGGGGACAGCCATCAGCTGGTTCCTACTTTCATCTGAGAACGGAACCTATTCCCATGTTACATTTTACATTTTTGGAACAGTCTGCAAATTTTTAGCCCCTTAATATCAACTGCTAAGTCAATTTATATAAACAACCACTCTCTCACTCAGTAGAAATACTGAACTCAATTTCAAGGTAGAATATTTAGGCTGAGGAAGAATCCATTTCTATTCCTAAATTACAGACTTCATTTTGAGGCTTATTCCCTAAAACAAAGGCCTGTTTAATTTTGAATGGTTTGTGTCAGTTTGAGCCACTGATGGCCCAGATGAAACAGCTAGAAGCAGGACAAAAAGTCTCAGCCCTTCTGAAGACACCACCTGTATAGATGGGATGAACAGTCACTCAGGTTGACAGTCATATCTGTCATACCTGCCCTGCTGGGGATAAATCAGGGAAAATATTCCATGCCGACAAAGCCATTTATTTACTTATTTGCCTTTCCAACTCTTTTTTGTCTCTCTGTGCTGGCACTTACTCCTGCACACACCACATTGCCAGCAGCTCCAAACAATTTTTATTTTCACTATTTCAGTTCATTCTTTCTGTGTCATGATATATCCCACAGTCACCCTAACAAGTCTGCATTTAGGTGTTTCTGTTCTGTCTCTCCATATTCTGAGTAACGCTTACAGGAAATTTGCTCTTTGATTTCAATGGAAGACTGGAATGGCCAAACACTGATTCTTCATCAGGGATGATTTGTAAAAATACTTAATGTCATCTCCATAACCTCATGCAAATCAAATGCTTCTAAAAAATTCTTCCAATTATTACTAGTAATTACTAATGCACTGGAAGCCTGCTGCCAATTTCAGTGAGTTTTCTGCTATGTTTTTTCTTTTTAACCAATTCTGGTTCAAAAAAACCCAAAATCATCGTAGAGTAGTATGGAAAAATTACTTCACTTATGATTTGCAGAGATGTGGCAGCCTCCTTTGTTTTCAGGAGACAGGAAGTGAAAAACAATTCTGCATACTATCAGGGAGAACATGCCTAGATATGTGTGTACTCATGTATGTATAGAAATATGCATAGAAAGAAAACCCATGACAATGGAGTTTGACATAAGTTATAAGCTAAACACATGTAAGCAGACAAATTAAGCAGATGTGTATACATTAATGTTGATATTAGGCCTCTAGAAATAACTTTCCATTCTGCACTACATAAGCAAGCACAAATTCTGTTAGCACTCGCATACCAATAGGAGTGAAACATCTGGCAATATGAATTGTTGTTCTACATTATTTAAAACAATTACATCTTTATGCTAGCTGAAATTCCTTACTGTTCATAATCAGCTTCCAGCTCTAAAATCCAAGTCACCAGGATACACACACAACTTATATTACACTGTAAGATTGAGGCTGTAAAGGAATATTAAGAAGGAACCCTTACAAAATAATACTAAATAATTCCTTTCTAGTTAAGATTAAAATCATGGCTAAGAGAGCAGAAGTTTGCTAATTCACTTTAATGACTGGGAGATCCATTGCAAATTACTGAATTTTTCAACTAAGTGAGAAACACATTAAAAAACACAAGTGTAATTTATCACAAAATGCACTTTACTCATTTATTTTGACAACTGTTGTTTAAATTATTTATGTCCCATCATCATGTACTAGTAAATGTACTGTACTCCATTTTGCAAAAAATAGTAATCAGTGAGATTAGAGTAGCATAATATCTGCTATCACCTTTTGTTTGGAGGTGAGTAGAAATCATTATTTTGTGCCTTGACAATGCAAAACAGGATTTCAAAAAGGGCTTTCTTTTTTTTCCCCATTATTTTTTACAGAATGCTGAACCCAAATGCCATCTAGAAGATTCAAGCATCCGCAGTTGAAACTTGAGTGGAAAGAGTTGTGTTGTTACCTCACTTAAATAAGTGGCTATTAAGGGCTTAGCACAGTCGTATTAGGACTCCCCCCTGGAAAACTCCATCAGTGCACACTAAAAAAACTCTGAACCTGAACTGAAAGTCATTGGGAGCTTTGCTCCAGCGGGCTGACAGACATCATTGAGTATTACAGCTCTGCATCCATGCATCTCCTTTAAAGGCAGGTACATTTTGCTTTCTCCATGTTTCTATTTCAAGTCAGAGGGAACAAAGGAGGAAGCCACACCTTCCTTCTCCGGGCTGTGGTTTGACTTTACAAACTTGCATCATGGGCACAGCCTCCATCTGAATAAGTACAAATGAGAAAGGAGAAAAGTTAAAGCAGATTTGGCTGAGAAAGGAGAAAAGTTAAAGCCCATTTGGCTTTAGTCATTCCTGGAGTCAAGTTATATCAAGAATATTAAGCACTCGGGGTGTTGGCTGGTGTTGCATCACAGCCAGCCCACGCTGATGAACACCATGTACTCAGGAAACAAGGCAGTTGGGCATCCCGTGAGGATCGGCGCGGCAGGCCTGCCAGTGCATGTGCTTCCATATGTTCTATCAAGTAAACTGCAACTCCAAAGCACAGGAAAAAAACCCTCAGCTCCCCACATCCCCAGTAAAAGATTAGTCTTGTGAAAGACGCCAGACTGACAGTCTGGGAACCCAACATTTCCCTACAATATTTACAGTAGCTTCCACGAAGGAAGCAGCAGCACAAAACCTCCCTTTTCAAGGGAGCTGAAATCTTCATGGCTTTTGGGGTGGAGGGGAAGCAGCACCGTGTCCTGTGGGGCTGTGCAGCTCAGTCTCTGGAGCCAGCCAGTCCAAGTTGGTACCTCTGAGGGATGCTGGGGATGCTGGCATCTGTAGCTAAGCAAGGTATGTTAGAGGATATCTTTGGATGAGAGCTGAAGACTTTTTGAGGCCTCTTACCTCCATTACAAATACAAATCGAATCAGCGGGAGTGTGACCTTACAATTGGATTCACTCCACCTAATTTACACCTTAATTAATGATTATTATTAATTATCCTTAATTACTTTAGATCCCTAAATTAATTACAGTGTTTCTAAATTACAAGTGCAGTTACCATTGGTATTAGCTGCCTTAATAGATGCTACAAATCCAGGCCTTACAGTTTCACTTCTTCACTTCAATACTCAACCAAATCCTTCTTGTGCGCTGCTTAAAAAATGGCCTCGGAAATGCTCACTGTGAAATCGAAGTTATTCTCTCCTGAACATCACACTTAGCTAGTGAGCTTTAAAACATGTCTGAGGCTTCACAAAAAACCTGTAGCCTGCAGGCAAGTTGTCCTGTGTCCCAGTGGCTGCAGAAGGAGGACCACCCCTGCTGCAGGACCAAGGGAAATTCAAGGTTCCAGGAATGGGACACACTTCAGACTTCAGCTGGGTACATTTTGAGAAGCAGAGTCATTAGCCTGCAATGTAGGGAAGAGGGGGAGAGGGAAAGTGTGAAAAAAGATTTCCCGATAATCTCACTGTACTCACCAGCCATGTGAATGAGCTTCCTGTATGCTGACTCATTTTTAGCTGTTTAAACGTGTTTCCTTAGATATCTTCCTAGTTCTTTTTTTTTTTTTTTCAACAGCATTAACTTTTCTCAGCTTAATATGGTAATATGCAGTCAAAGACACTCAAGCCTTTGCTATGATCATTTTTCCCTCCTGTTTTCTTCTGTCTAACTGAGCCTGTGGAAACCTAACCAGTTTTCTTTTGGATGGTGCCTGTCTGCAAGGCCCCTGAAAGCCTTGTAGGGACCCCAGTGTCAGACAAGCCTGAAAATTTCTTCTGGAAATGACTGTATCATAGAATGGCTTGGGTTGGAAGGACCTTAAAGCCCACCCAGTCCCACCTCCTTGCCATGTGCAGGGCCGCCACCCCCCAGCTCAGCTGCCCAGGGCCCCATCCAACCTGGCCTTGAACACCTCCAGGGATGGGGCATCCACAGCTTCTCTGGGCAGCTGTGCCAGTGTCTCAGTGACCTCTGAGTAAACAATTTCCTCTTAACATCTAACCTAAATCTCCTAAATCTTAGCTTAAAACCACACCTCTTCATCCTAACACTATCAGACCATGTAAAAAGTGTCACCTGCAGCAGTTCCTCATGGCTGGCTCAGCCGGACTGCACTGTCACTTCCTTCTCTTGCCTTCCCCTCAATTCTGCTCTTTGTTAGGCAGGAGGACGTACTCCAAAATACAAAATGAGTCATTTTCAGTGGTTCATAGACCTCTAACAAATACCCTCTGAAGGTGTTTTGGTTTTGGTCCTGTATAATGAATTGAAGTCTGCTGACAGAAACGTGTCTTGTCTTGCTTGCCTCACACCAGTCCCTCACCACAATCCACAGGCTCCTGGAGTCTGCTTTGAACAATAAAATGACTGCACTGACATTTCTGGAGCGTGTGTGTGTGTGTGTATGAGAGTGTGTGTGGAAGGGGCATTACTCTTCTAATTCCCGTCTGGATCTCATTAGGATCAGAGTAAGATCTCAATTCAGTGTCTCTGAAGCACCCTGGGAGAAAAAAAAATGCTGTCAACCACAATTAGCTGAAGTGGAACTGCAGTGGTAGTTTTGTGCTCACAGCAAATTATTAAACACACTTCAGCTATAAATAATAACGAACTTGAAGAAGCAAATCTTCTTAAGGTCTGCAAAACTGAATCTTAAAATTTTAGGTGCAGTTCTCTAGTTAAATTACAAAGCACTAAACCTAAAATTAAGTTGCTCTGGGCAATCTTAAAATAGTAGATTGCTGGATCTAAGCTTATGGGTGTTTTCAGTTAACTGCTTCTGAAGAAATATAAAAGTGGTTTATTACAACTATAATTACAGAAAAACTTTGCCCTGTACTTTTCTTGCCTGGCTGGAGGAGAGGAGTTTGGATACACCATGTGAAAGTGAGCCCTGAAAATCAAAACAACAGGAATCAAAAATGCACACTAAGCAGGCTGAGCTATCAAAGCTCCTGGGACAAATCTAGTACGGTCTTATGCAGCATCACGCGGATTTGTCTCTTTCAGAACCACAGAATCCTTGTTGGAAGAGACCCCTAAAGGCCATCTAGTCCAACTGCCCTGCAGTGAACAAGGACACCTACAGCTAGAGCAGGGTGCTCAGAGCCCCATCCAGCCTCTTTATCTGAAGGACCACTAGTCAGTGCAGACGTGCACACATGCACACACACACATACATGTGCTTCGATGTACGCACAAGGAGAACACATATTCGTACTCCCACAGAGAATGAACTTCCAGGGCACATTTGAAAACAGATGCACTTGCACACTCATGCAGTTACTTCTAGTAGTCCCATTTTTTTCCACATTTCTACTCCCATTTTATCTATCAATAGTTTTATTTTGTATAAAATCTGAGGCCCTGATCTTGACAATAAAATATACTACAAGAGATCACAGAATATTGACAACATTATCAGTCTCAGCAGAAGATGAGAGTCAGGCTCCCTTCCACAAAATCATAAGACTGGGTGAAAAATCAATACGAGAGATTGATTTGCTTTCTGATTTTTCAGTTGTTAAGAGTCGCATTTCCAAGCTGTTCTCTCCAGAGCGTGAAGGGACAGAAACTTCTCTTTTATTGCTTAATGAAAGCTGAAAACTCACGATTTTACATGACTTTGGAAGCTGCAGCTCTTTGAGAAATACTGAATATTGTCACAGACAAGATAAACCACATGATTGGCCACAGTTTTAAGATTTGGAAGGTTGAAAGGTGCCACCTTTAGCAGCAAGTCATGTAGATTGACTTTTAAGCAAGGCAGGACTTGCAATAAAATCTGGAAAATCATTTTTATGGAAGAAAAGAATGAATACTGCTACTTCTATAAAGAAATCCAATAGAGCATATTATAGATATTTTGTTAACTTTTCTACAGGGATTGGAGCAGTCACAGTTCACCTTTGACCTAGCACATATTTTCAGGTAGAATATTTCTCTTGGAGGATTTTTATATGGAATCAGATGTAGTTTCTGCTCTTGATTGCATCTAATACTGTACTGCAACATTTTGTGATTAAGTCAGCAAACTTAACAATATTTAAACTGCTCTTCTGATTAGAGAATTTAAAATATGTGGAGAATAGTGGGGTTATCTCCAAGAGCTCTTAGCAATTTTCCAGCTACTGAATTAAATGAAAATGACAGATCCAGAGAAACATTAGGTACCCAGATCTAAAATAAATCCAAGCTCTTCCATGATGCTATTTGCCCTCCACTTCTTTTTCCAGTGTTTTCCTGCCCACTGATATTCTTTAACTTTTTCGAGTTTCCTCTCATAAACTGGCAACTTCTTCAAAATATTGGCAACATGAGAATTAAAAAAAAAAAAAAAGCCACATCCACAATTATTCAAATCAAAATGCACTAAAAATTCTGATACTTTTCAAAGATCAGCAACCACTTTTGCTAATAGTGACTTTTATAGTCAATACTGATGAAAAGATGGATAATTCTGGGAAAGTAAGATTTTCTCCTATTCTCCTACAGAATATTTTAATATGCAAGACAAATCTTGAAAGATGAGAGAGCAAGTAAAATAATAACAAGTGAGAGACACAAAGATTCCTGGACTCTCAAGAAGGTGAGTCACATGTTCGTTTACAGCTAACCTTGGATTTAATTGCTAGCAGTGAATCTGGAAGCTGAAAAATAAAACCAAAACTACTGTCCAAAGATGAACTTCCCATGTCATTAAAAACTGAAAGGATTTCGATATATATTCCCCTGGAGTTTGTTCATCATTAACAATAGAAAATGATGAAATTTTACAAAACAAGAAATGTCTGACTATTAATTCTTTGCCAAAACCTGCCTTACGACAATGCAAAGGCCCTCTGTTCCCTGCAGTGCATCATCTGTTTTTCAGTATTTTATGCAAAATAAATAAATAAATAAATAATCTGTTCCTCAAAGTACAGCTTTGGGGAATTTAAGTTAGTAAAACATTCAATGCAGAACCTTTTCAGTTTTCCACATCGGTGCCAGATCTGGCCAGCAAGGGCCTGAATGTCTGAACCATATTAGTCTAAATCTAAGAAAAATCTGAGAACAGAAATGAAAATCAAACGAAAATGTTAAGCTAACAAACACACATTGTCAAAAGTTACAGAAAATATACAGTTGTTTTTGCCTAGGGATTGTTTAACTCAATCAAAAACTCAGGACAAAAAGAGACTGATCCAAATATGAGGCTGCATATGTGCATCAGAACACGGATCGTACTGTGTCAAAATTCTCCCAGATACTTTCCCTTTCCTCATTATCTTCAAACCAAGCGACACCAGGAAGTGTTTTACAGGAATTCTGAACGAGATCAGAATCTGTAGGCCGAACCCACTTGCACAACCTCCTCACAGGGCTTCTTGTTCTCAGCAGCTGGTGTTAGGGTGGCATTGCTGGTGAGATGCAAACCTGCCTATCTGTAGGCTGAGTCTTTCTGAAAGGTTTGCTGACAGCACCATGTGAAACATGGAGTGTGAAGCCATGCCTCCTGTGCGTGGACTTGGTTCTTCACAGCATCAATCAAATGCCTGTGAGAATAGCCATCCTTGTGTGCTCCCTGTCCTCCCTCCCTCCTATCACATCCCTATAGTTAAAAGCAACATTTTTATTGAATAGACGTTACCATGCCAAGACATCTTGATTCTCTGGGCTTTGAGTTATACTTCAAAACAACATGTAGCAACAGTGGTCTTACGATAGCCAAGAGAGTACATATAATTCCCTCTACAGTAGTCAATACATGAAGATCTATCAGGGATTTTGCTTGAAGGAGGCATAACAGAAAATCACAAAATCATAAAATGGCTGGAGTTGGAAGAGACCTTAAAGGTCATCAAGTTCCAACACGCTGCTGCAGGTAGGGCTGCCTCCCACCAGCTCAGGCTGCCCAGGGCCCCATCCAACCTGGCCTTGAGCACCTCCAGGGATGGGGCATCCACAGCTTCTCTGGGCAGCCTCACCACCCTCTGAGTAAAGAATTTCCTCATAATATCTAATCCAAATCTCCCCTCTTTTAGATTAAAACCCTTTTCCTTTGTCCTGTCGCTATCAGATTGTGTAAGAAGTCATTCTCTCTCCTATTTATAAGCTTCCTTAAAGTAATGGAAGGCTGCAATGAGGTCTGTCTGGAGCCTGCTCTTCTCCAAGCTGAACAAGCTCAGAAAAACACAACTGACTTGTAACTCCGCTGAATGACCTTGGTGTTCAACTTTGCTGTTTTCACAAACACAGAATGTGACATAAGAAAGAAA
Source organism: Lagopus leucura (assembly GCF_019238085.1). Classification (NCBI taxonomy): domain Eukaryota; kingdom Metazoa; phylum Chordata; class Aves; order Galliformes; family Phasianidae; genus Lagopus; species Lagopus leucura. The sequence goes on from NW_024962263.1 coordinate 77,675,529, forward strand.
TCTGGTTTTAACTGGAATCACTTAGAAAAGGCAAAAGTGAACATTTTCATGCATCATGTTCCTACATCATTCTAGGCTAACTTTGAACTAAGATGAAGGAATATGGTGATTATTAGCAATTTTGTGCCATTCTGGCACTTCTCTAGTAACAGGCGGTCCTTCATTACACATTTGGATCACAAAGTACCCTGTGCATTTGGTCAGAAAGGAGACCTTTTTTGAACAGTTTTCCTTGAAAATCATAATCTTAGAAAAAAAGTATGGCCCTACTATTATCTAACATCAATATAAAATATTTTAATAGCATACAATTTATGTGTCATAGTATTTTTACAAATAAGGATCTCAAATGTTGAGTAGATGCTTATTTGTAACTCTTTTGGGTCTTCTCTTTTTTAAAAATCTTTTCTCTGCACTGCGATTAGGTTTATCTGTTTTCAAAGTTCAGTGAAGCTGAAAACATACAATGGAAAACTTGCCCTCGCTTGTTAGATACTATTTCACAACCGAGGTTAGGAACAATGAGAATCCTTTCATTGTACGCACAATACCTCAGCTTGGGCTGAACTCGCCAAACTGCCTTGGAGCACTTGCTGTGAATGCCAGGAAAGCTGGATTTTTGAGATTTCAACCTTAGAAAAAGCTGCACTACATTGGGCCTATCTGAGTATAAACACATGCAAGCCAGAAATTGTTCTGTAAGCTTGCAGAAAAAGGAATCTAAATTCAGGACTCTAACATTGTTTTTGCATGTACAAATGACCCAACAGTAGCTTGCATGAGTCCACGTAATGCAATGGGACTTCCAGCACTTTCAGAATTACGCTTCCTAATTACAAGCATACTGTTTGTAGGAAACCTACTGCTGAAAATTTAATAATTAGTTCCCAGTTTGCCAGACTACCAAAGGACAAGGCTTAGCAACATCATGGGAAACTAGAAGTGGATCTTTTAACTTCTCTTAAGATTTAACAGACTCTGCCTATTTTCAAATAGGAAACAAAATTGACTTCTAATGACTTCCACAACTTTATGCTTCAATGTCCTTGTTCTCATGAACTTCAGCAAAGGGAAATGCAAAGTCCTGCTCCCAGAGAGAGGCAACAGTACATGGGGATGACCATCTGCACAGCAGCTCCGCAGAAAAGGCCCTGGGATTCCTGGTGGACACTAAGTTGACCATGTTCTTGCAGCAAAGGCCAACAGTATCCTAGGCTATAGAAGACCTGGTAGTCTGAGAGAAAAGATGGCCAAATTGCCACGTGACAGATGGCAGCAGAGGGACAGTCTGACAAAATGGCATCTGACATGGAAGTATGTATGAAGCAAAGGTGTGTCACTGAATTCCTCTGTGTGGAAAAATTGGTACCCACTGGTATTCATTGATGTTTGCTGAATGTTTATGGAGACCAAACAGTGGATGTATGCAGAGTGAGGCAGTGGGTGGTGTGTTTCAGCTGTGGTGACGACAGTGGGTCAACTCTGCTGGTGCAGTATTTTATGATCATGGCATGTAGGCTCATGTTAATTGCTGGTAAGAATGGTGGCTAACGGTGGTGACTACACTGAAAAATAGTGTTTTGTAGCTGAGAATTTGCTCTCTCAAATAGTATTATTGTGCTCTTTGTGTTTGTTGTAGTTTCCGTGAAAACAAATGGGAGGCATTACTTTGGGCACAACCTACGTAGTAAGCATAGTCCTAGTATTTGTGGTTAAAATAAAACATTTTACTGTACAAGTTAATGAATGTGGCTGAACAGTTGCTACAGCCACTGCTGGAGGAAAAGCAGTAATTTAATAAAGAGTAAAGTGATAATTATCCAGCATCCTGATTCGTTTTAAGATATGGCATCTTCAAGCAACAGAACACACATACTCTTTAATTGATAACTGAAAACATTTCCTTGGGCTAACTAAATATCTAGTTGACTGAATTTTCATTTAAAAAACTGTGATACGATTCCCTGAGGAGAATGTTCTTCAATTATAAACATCCACGTTTCATTTTATATTCCCCTCTCATACCTTCTAGAGAAGCCCACAGGAAGCTTGTGCCAAAATCTCTTCTGAAGCAGACAATATTTACTTTCATTCACGCTTTTTCCAGATCAAGTACAAATACAAAGGCGTTCTTCACATCTGGACAGTATTGCATGCTACATATTTTCAGCACTACTGAAGCACAAATTCACCCCAAACAATGTTCCTCCACCAATGGCATTAGCCAGATTTCATTCTCTTCCAAAGTGAATGTAGCTATTCTTGACCTTATGAGAAGCTAGAGGGGATGTTCTCTGGAGATGACCTCCTGTTATGTCACTGGCATAATATGTCCCTGGGGGAAAGAAAGATGGGCCAAAAGGATTTGTGGCAAATCAGGATCATCTCCTTATTGCTCTTGTTTTGGCCTCATCTCTAAGAATTTCTTCCCATGTGTAGAGGGAATATAACAGAGGCAAGTCAACTAAGCTGCATGATTTCTTCCAGGCTCATTTCACCACAACGGTGAAGGCCTCTGCTGTCTCTCTGCTCTCCAAGAAAAAATCTCTCCGTTTCTTCCTCCATGGAGGTCTTCATGCATGAGCAGTGTTGCAGAAACCTTGGTTCTTTATGTGAGATCTGCGTGCACAGATCACAAAATCTTTCTGATCTACGAGTCCATATGCTGTCAACACTTGGAGATATATCATCCAATCTCTCATCACATCACACTTTTTATTCCTGCCACCTGTTCCTCCTCCACTCTTGCTGGCCTGCAGTTCTCTACTGCACTAAAAACATTGCTATGGGGGCCATCATCTTCATATGACTTTGCCAGCTTCATCCCTTGTACCCCGGGCATCCCATCCCATCTCTGATCATAGAATCAAGAGTCACAGAATATCCTGAGTTGGAAGTGATCCACAACGATCACTGAGTCAAATTCCTGGCTCATACACAAGACCACCCAAAAATCAAATCATATGCCTAAACATTGTCCAAGCGCTTCTTGAACTCTGGTGGCTTGTTACCATGATGACTGCTTTGGAGAGCCTGTTCCAGTGCCTGACCACTCTCTTGGTGAAGAACCCTTCCTAATATCCAACCTGACTCATATCTGAAGCAGCTTTCGATGCTGCTCTGATGTTGTGTGGCAGTTCACTCTATTGCGTAAGAAAAGGACGAGAAGTTGGAAGGTAGATGACACTTGTGTGCTGTGGGAAGAACTGAGGGTAAAGGAAGAAAATTCAACCAGTCCAAAGGAAGAAAAAGATGAAGAAAATAAAGTTGGAAAAACATCCATCATCAGCCTGCATGTTAACCAACTTTTTTACTGATTTGTTCTATAAATCTTTAAACAATGGACGTCAGAAGCAAAACCAGGTACCACAGTCATATCAGCCTCTGCCTGTGTCAGTCTCTGCCTGAGATGAACTATACCCTTCTGGCTCAGTGTATAACATTGGGCAAGAACATGCTATGAAATGAATTTGTCCCATAATTATGACTACCTCAGGGGCCCTGGAGCAATCTGAGGTTCTCTGTCACTTGTGCTGTCTTTGCATTGAAACTGAGGAGTCAGGGCCTTCTGAGAGGAAGCAACATGTAATCTTTCACCAGCATGGAGCTGAGAAGGAGCCAGAGTCAGGAGCTGGAGAGTATTACTGAATCCCACGGGATGGACACAACCGACACTGTTTGTGGGTAGGGAGGTTCACATTGAGGGATTTAAGCACAGTAAATAAAATAGTTGTTAACAGACAAGCCCTGTCTATTCCAAGCTGGAATTCCAATGAATTTTGGGATGAACCAGATTGAAAAAAAAAACAGCTAAAATAAACCCACTAGTTTTTGCAAGTAAGATATTCAAACCATAAAACCATCTAGCAGTACTCTTTGTTCTTCCCATACACTTTGATATTCAAATGCTTTAATCTCTGTTATGAAGCCTCCTAGGACAGCCCCTTACAGACTTAATTTCAGTACCATGAGCACAGTTATTTACTAAATTTCTTCAGGTCACAATGCAATCCCCTTAGGACAGGATTCATCTAGCCAACAGCAGATGTCTACAGAGTAGAACAGATGAGAATTCCATGGCTACCCTCCTTTCTTTCACAATGGAGAGCAACAGACATCTCTGTTGTGCAGCTCATTTCATCTCACCTCATCTGGAAGTAGACATTTAAATTAGGCAAGATGAAGGTCACATCATTAGCATCTACAGCTAAAAGCTCAAATTTCTCTTCGTGAGATCCAAGCTGAAACATATCCCTATGCCAAATACTACCTACCTACTGCTGTTGGGCCTCAGAAATCATCTGCTAGGAAACAGTAACTGCATGAAGAATTTAGGGTGTCTGAGCTTTTTAAGTGTAACATACCGCTAACCATGTAACACAAAACAAACTATAATGAAACACAATCTCTTCATCAAGTTTTTGTCAGAAATGCATTGGTATTGTAAACATTACAGTCATGGATGCTTGTAACAGAAAAAACAGTTATTTTTAACAAGATCCTAGAATTACCAAATACCCTCCTGTCATCCATTTTGTGTCAACTAATAGCAGAGACACGATTTAGAAAAAAGCTACAAAGTTATGTCACTGGAACACAAAAGCAGATCCTTTAAGACACTTCAAATGTCCTTCCTTCAGCAGGTGTACTCAGATCTACCCATTCACATAACTGGCCTCATGGCAGCTCACTGAGTCCCACTCAGAGCAAAATGGGGCATACAGCAAGTCTACCAAGGGTACGAGGGAGCACGGGGCTGCCTGTCCTCATGTCCTCAGTTTCTTCAGTGGAACAGAACTGATGACACTGAGGTCATGCTGCATAGCTGTTCTTCAAAGATTTTCTATGCATGGGGAGGGAAGTTCTTAGTTCTGGACACTGCCATTAATTTACATGCAGTAGATGACTATTTTTATTATTAATCTTCCGCACCTGTGCCCAGCATGTTGGATGGGTGAATTTTAAATAAATTAAATTTTGCATACTCACTCCCTTTGTGATTTTATTATGCAAATAACACTCATCTCTTCACCTCTGAAACCATCCACAAACCACAATTCCAAAGTCAGCCTCATTTATAAAAATGCTGATAAAGGCTGATCTTTTTAAGGATTCAATACAATAAGAACTGAATTCTGTCTCTTTGTAATCTGGAGGGTAAATGGGAGAGTCTGCTGTTCTCACGTATTTTCTTTCGTGGAAAATAGGAGTTTAATTGTAATTTTTATCTATGCTTCAATTCTGTTGTCTCCATATTTCTACAGGTCATCTTAAATCACGTCTGTTCAACTGGCTGTGGTTATTTTATAATTTGCTGTGACACAGCCCGCAATTCTGAAAGCACAAAACACAATCAGTTCTGGAGTGGCTGGGGATGGACGAATCCCCGAGGCAATGGGGAACAAGCAGGGGAACGGGAGAGGCAGGACAATGTGGAGGACAACAAGAGGGAAAGCTGGCAGCTTTCGGAGCATTCAGATTGCTCTTGGGAGGCCTTCCCTGAAAATCAGCAGAGTACTCAGCAGGATGCATTGAAAGGATATTGAGCACATAATCCTCAGCTCCTTCATAAATGTTGATCCACAGCTGGGTCACATCAACTGCTGCAGAGCACAAGCAGTAGTAACAGATGCTACCAATACATAACTACGTTGGCTGTGTTAAGCCCCAAGTTTTGCAGAGGTAGGCATAGGCTAGCTCATTTTCACATTCATTTTTGTCGAGCCTTAGGTGGAGCAAGGCTCCCCCCACTACCATTTTATCTGCCAGTTCAAACAGCAGAACCAGTTTAATCAACATTTGGGGCCTTATTTGCCTAAATGTGAACACTTATTAGAGGCTCTCAATGTATGCATAGTGATTATTTATCACCTAGAGCAAGGGTCAGTCATTCTTGGCTAGAAAATGATATCTATTGCTCACTGCTTTCTTGACCTTACTCTTGAAAATTATGTTAGTCAGCTGTTTGGTGGACTGAATACAGTCTCGCTGCATTGGATTTGGTCCAATTTCAATTCTAGAAGTTTTTGGAGGACATTTTTCTATTTTATTGGTTCAACATACTTTTTCCTTTGAGCATTTTTTTTTTTTTGTCAGATTAACTAAGAAAGCCAGTCATCAGTGTTCTCAGTCGGGACTCCTTTTCTCTTTATTGTCTTCAGTTAATACTTTATCTTACCTTCTTTAATGAGTGCCCCATCACCTCTATATTATGCAAGACTTCTTTGGAGCTTCCAAACCGACCAGTAACTACCAACCCCAAATACTCCCACTCTAATGATGAATCCAGCAGATCAGATAGAGATATAATTCAAAGGAGTGATTAGCAATCTTAGCTTGCACAAAAAAATAACTGAAAAACAATGAAAAGTATACTGACATGATCTGTTCTATTTAGCATCAATTATGGAGATAGTGTGAAGTTGATAGATCTCAAATTTTAATTACCTTGAAATCTGCAGAGTGGTTTACTAAATGCTTTTTTGTTTAAGTCTATTTAATATAGTATTTAATTAGACTGCATTCTAGGTCAAAGTAATTTAATTTAGAAGTGTATTACCAGTAGGTGCTACATAAACAGCATTAAGAAAACCTTGCAGGTTGAGATCATACAGTCATCGGCAGAGTTGCTCCCTTGCTCTTGGACAAGCTGATTATTTAAAAATCTCTGTTACAGAAAATGAGAAAACACAAAAATGTGCTTTGTGATTTATAAATTCTACACACGTACAGAGCTATCCTGTGCCCAGTGCACATCCTTAGATGAGTGGGAACAGAAGGAGTCAGGGGTTAAAGAATATTAAGTTGCATTCAAAAGGATTTTTCTATAAGGCAATGAAAAAATCCCAAACGTACACACTGCTCTAACACAAAACTGCTTTAGAATATTCATAGGGCACTCATACTTGGCTTAAAGCATGTCATATTTGATGCACAACACTCCAGCCATCTCTTTAAAATCTGTCAGTACAGAGAGTGCTCCAGCAAGGCCTTGGACAATTCCACACAGTTCAAAAACATATTTAAGCCTTGGCAGTGTTTCCCCTTTACACTTAGAACATATTTTCATCACCAACACCAAACGAAAATTTGTCCAAGCTCATCGTGCCCCGAGAGCCAGGGCCTGTCACCATGCTCCTGGCCTTGCTTCCTATCCACTCAAAATGCTGCCGCAAAGACTATTCCCTGTTTCCTTGCTTTGATAATAATGGATAATGTATTTGCAACAGCAGACTCAGAAGACTGTCAAGGTCCCTCCAAGCACAGCCTATCTTTGCCTATCCTTTCTTATTTGTTGCTCAGCTATTGATCCTCTCTTTGCCACTGACACTGAATGCTGCTACCCAGTCAAAAAACCTCCAAAGACAATTAGATTTTCTCACAGAGGTTCTCACTTCAGGGCACAGTTTGCTCAAAAAATCTGCAAGGCCACACCTTCCTGTCTTCTTGAGAAATCCTAGAAAGATTTTCCTCTAATGCAATGTCCACAAAAACCTGACAGATTTGTTGGGATCGTGGATTATCATGAGAGCTATTGTCTTATTATTCTCTCATATTCACTTGATGCATTTACCTGCTGCTTTCTCACATATTTAGCATGCAATCTTTTGCAATCTTTAAACTCCATATTCATAAAGCACCAAGTGCACTGCGGAGTTGGCCCACAAGGAGGGCTTCTGAAGCGCTGTCATAATACAAATAAGCACAAAGACATAACAGCAGCTCACGGAAAGAATTAATTTACCCTCTGCTTTTAGCAGTAAGAAAAGAGGACAGAAAATGACGAGGGCATACTGCAGAACAGACTACGTGTGCCAGTTAATGTACAGGGAAGAGATTTTGCAGGAAGCCTCATAATTACCTTCACAGTGAATCAATCTGCATGTTCTTCATGATGACACCTTAAGCAGAATCCAGGTCGAAGCACACTCAGGCACCTCTACATAGGACTTGCCTTGATACCAGCTCCTTCGCCACCACTCCCTGTGCTGGGAAGGGCACGCAGCTCTCCCAAAAGGCTGCTCAGCTCTACGGTGAGGTTACTGTTCTTTGGTTCAAAATTAGATTGTGATATATGTCAAGGGTATTTCCAAGAAGTAGCACAGACTATCGCCACACATACATTTGTGATCAACTGTTTTCAAGGATGAACCACAGAAGAGTAACACTTCATCGAGAATCTCTGGTGAGCACCTTGAGAACTCACTGTGAATTGCAGCCTCTGCCATCGCAGCAGCCTGATGCTGTCGTTTCACACAAACAGGACCAGGTATCCCACTAGTTTTATGGCTTTGTAACTCTTTTTAAAATGTGTTTCAATTAACAAAATAAAATAAGGGTTGTTATTTTATATACATCAACTATATTACACATTTTATGAGGGCTGCTCCAAAAGTAATGCCTCCCATTTTATTATGTTGGTCTGTGACATCAGAGGTGGATGCTGAAGGTACAGCAGTAGAGGTGAATCTTCCCACCAATGTTCCATTACATTTTTATGCTGTGTGACAGATGGCAGCAGAGGGAAAGTCGGAAAAACGGAGTCTGATACAGAAGTACATACGAAGCAAAGGTGTGTCACTGAATTTCTCCATGCAGAAAAACTTGCACCTCTTGACATTCATTGACACTTACTGAATGTATGTAGAGACAAACAGTGGATGTGAGCACAGTGAGCCAGAGCACAGTACATTTCAGCAGCGCTGACAGTGACAGCAGGTCACCTCTGCTGGTGCAGATTTTTACAATCACAGCACGCAGGCTCTAGTTAATCACTGGTGAAAATGTATAGCTTAATAGTAGTGTCTATGTGAAAAAATAGTGTTTTGTAGCTGATATCAAGTAGCATTATTGTGGTCTTTGTATCTGTTGTAGCTTCCATGGAAATAATTAGAAGACGTTACTTTTGGAGCAGCCTACGTGTTTGCAGACCAAGACATTTCCTCTTCACTCAGTGCAGCCCAGGCAAGCCAAAAGGTTTGATGTGCTTGGAATAAATCTATAAAGATTTGATACAGAATTCTTGACACTTGTAGGTACCTTGCAAAAATCTTGCTGTCTCAGGGAACACATGTACAAAAGTAATCCCTGTTTTGTAGAAGATACAGCCATGTACTACTGCTTATGTAAAGGAAACTTCGAGACGTGCAAATAGAAAATGTTGCAGTGCTGTGGTAAATTATGCAAATATCACTTGCGTGAAAGTACCCTCTAACAATGATCTCGTTTGTGTTTTCTCCAAATTTCCATCAGCTTGGAGTTTAACTAAACAAACACCATTCTTGTGTTATTATTTGGAGAGAGAACCCAGTGGGAACTCCACTTCTTCTCTGAATCATGTCCCAGATCTATCTAGACTAAAACCTCCACCACCCACATTTCCAGACAGTTCTACTTTCACCTGCAAAAATTAACCCTTGGCTCTGCTGCATCTCTCCAGATCTCATGGCAATTGGTTACTAGGCAACCAGCCCCTATTTTCCCTGGCTTGCTTGTTTAATTGAAGCCTGTACTAAATAACACTGCCAAAGAGGGAAGTCATTCACTAACGGTGCACAGCTATTACTGAAGTCTCTGGTAGAGATCGGTAGGGATGAGAGAAGGAAAGCAGTGCACCCCTTTACAGTGTGCAAACACTGTAAACAACCTTTAAATATATGAGGAAAGACCTTTTATCTGTTTTATCCATCGGACTGATCTTCTAATTAGATGTCCATCCTGCTGTTTGAGTCCAACAAGAGGCAGTAGAAATTTGCAGCAAGAAGGGGAGAAGCAGCAGCAGCCTCCATCTAGATTGCCTAAATGCCTACAGGAACTCTGAAAACTTGAGCCAATCTACTGAACATTCTCACTACTCTGGTAAGTGGAAAAGTGTGCTGGGGATCTCACTGCCTCTACAGACAACCTCTGTGCTAGATACAGAGCAGCTCAAAGCAGCGCTGACCAGACCTGCTCCAGCACAAGCCTGCAGAAAATTCAGAGCAAATGGAATAAGAAATAAATCTACAAATTTCCTCATTTAAGGAGTGGAGAAGGAAAGATGTACTCGATTTTTAGGAATAGCGTTCAACCACTAGTTTTTGACCCAAGTCTTAGGCAACAAAGCAGCTGTATCACACATTTTTATGATGTGAGATGTGTGCAGCTAGGAATTCTTCTAAAAAAACTCTGCCTGCCTTCTCCAAGTTAACTCCTTGCTCCCTGAAAACCAAATTCTTGTCCAAGCAAATTCTGTCAGACTGCAGATCTAGGTGTTATAGTCTGGCTCCAACCACCTCCCTCCCCTCCCTTCCCAATCAAAAGCATTTAAAAGCCTTGATAAATTTAGAATCTAATTACTTTATATTCAGTGTATAAATACAGCCTCAAATTTGAACTGCCCTCTGGATGCCTATCTGACATGGTGGCTTGAAAGGGATTTCTTGCCTCCCAACTTCAAGTAAGTAATGCAAGTTTAGTGGGAGAAACCCAGGCTGTAATATTTCCTGACTGCAGCATAGAGAAATTAAACACTTCTCCATTATGCCTAATTTTTTTCATTTATGGCAAGGGAGATTTTCCAAAGAGATAAGAATAAAATATTTCACTCAAGAAGTTCAAGAACTCAGAATTAGACTGTGATACCTGAAATAGCACTACTGACACACCTGCTTTATATCTCATCCTGACTCATGACACCTATCTTCAAATTACCCTCTGCCAGCCAGTGGATAAGACTTGTCTAGAAGCTCCAAGTGACTAATTGGCAAGAATATCTCAAAGAAAATGTTTTTAATTATGTGTGTTCGACATTTTTTGTATATTTTGTGAGATAATAAATACATTTTCACCAGGTTTCCATTGACACCATATGGCAGCTCACAAAAAGCTGAACAAATTAGGTGTAATGAGGCTCATTAAAAAAAAAAAAAAAAAAAAAAAAAGGAAGTTCTGCTATTTAGGAGGACTTTAAATTTTGCAGGATGGGTTTCAGATGGAGGACATACCCGCTTCTCAGGAACTTCTGCTCAATGATCGGAGGTAGCAGTGGACAAAAAGCAGACTTGAGGACACTTAAACTGTAAATAAAAGGCAGAATAGAAACAGCTTTCACAGAATTAGATGCAAACTACACTTAGAAGTGGGGACATTTAGAGAGATGCCAGCTGAGCAACGTACTGATACTGGCCTGGAGTCTGATAACAGCTTCAGTTAGTCAGATGTCTATGGAGTTGAAGGTACCAGGCCACTAGCCCAGCTGAAGAACTAGGGTGAAAAAGCTATGGGCAAGAAATGGGAAAAGGGTTCTACTGAGGACTTTGATGGATTAGTCTCTGCCTTTCGTCTCTTCAGTCAAGAGGGAAGGAGAATTGGAATATGTCTTGATCTAAGTAAAATAAAACAAAGCCTACAGTACTGTGGACTGATGTTGAAGATTCACAAGAAGATCACAAATTCACAGAATTTCAGGGATTGGAAGGAACCTCAAGAGATGACATCAAGTCCAACCCCCACACTAAAGCAGGTTCCCTACAATAGGTCACACAAGTAGGCATCCAGCCGGGTCTTGAATAGCTCCATAGAAGGAGACCTTACAATCTCTCTGGGCAATCTGTTCCAGTGCTTTGTTACTCTTACCATAAAGTTCTTCCACATCCTAGTACAGAGCTTCCTGTGTTCCAGTTTTAGGCCATTGCTCCTTGTCCTGTCACTACACACAACCAAGAAGAGCCTGGCCTCATTCATTTGTCTCTCACCTCCCTTTAGATATTTATCAACATTGTTCAGATCCCCTCTCAGCCTTCTTTTCCTCAGGGTGAACAGACCCAGGTTACTCAGCCTTTCCTCATACAGGAGATGCTCCAGGCTGTTAATTGTCTTTGTGGCCCTCTGGTGGACTCATTCTAGAAGATCTCTGTCTTTTTTGAAGTGGGGAGCCCAGAACTGGATGCAAATCATCAGGCAGCAGTCAAAACAGCAGCAGTGGCTGCTTGAAGAGGTTCCTGAGGGTCTATTTACATCAAACACTGTCGCATTTCTGCCAGACTGCACACATCTTGGAGGACAGTGGACATCATCTGTAAAGGAGATCCTCCTCTGCCAAGGATAAATGCTTCCCAGTTTGGTCAGGAAGTGAGATGGAAACAGAAAGGGCAGCCTCAGGCTAATGCAGGTAGGGCAGAGTTCTGGCTCTGTTGCTAGCAGAGCTCTGAATCTTGACTTTCTTATTCTTTTTTCCTACACTGTTGTTGCCACTCTTTCCATTTCCCAGTAAACATCTGTTTATTTAAATCTCTTGCAGCTTGTTGCCTGTGAGATGGAAATACTGTGTATTGCCAAGTCCACAGAGACATGGGAGCCTTAGCCTGCAAGAACTGCAGCAATCCTATAAAATGTAACAGGATCCCTACTATCACCTTGTGGCACATACAAATAACCAGGCAGTGCTGTATCTTTTCCGTTAGGAATTTCTGAGTATTTCCAGCAGCACTAAGGATGCTTTTGGGTGATCCCAGAAGCTATAATTTGGACACAACCACATCAGGTTTAATTTGTACCATGGTCACTCTCACTTGAGCTACGCTACTTAGAGGAGAATCACTTGAGCTAATTCTGCAGTGAAAATCTGTCTGCAGCCTTAGAGAAAAGCCTAGGTGGTATTATTGCAGGACACATCCACTGCTTAATTGTTTGTTACAACTGCAGCTCAGAAAGACCAGGCACTTTATTACAGTTTCTGTAAGAAACAGCCTTCCTACCCTCTGCTTTGCACGTTTGAGTGCATGCTGCTTCTCTGCTGCTTTGAGGACAAACAGGATGGCAGTGAGTCACCTAATTCTGCAATCCTCACGTTGATAGACTGTGATTTATTTTGACTTATTTTATTATATATTTTTATGTTGCGATTACTAAAGTAAAGAGACCAAAATTGACCAGTGGATCATTCAGTTATTCGAAAGTCATCTTTCATATTGAACCTAACCACAATTCTTATCAGTACAGTGGTAAAAGCTGGTCACAGCATGACATGCAGACGTTCTTCCCATCTCCACATTTCCCTTTCCTTCCAGTCGTAACAGACTTGCTGGTAACAACTATCGTATGTAACCTGTGGCAATTTCCTAAAGCTCAATGCCTCTACCTAACGCCATCACACTGCAAGACTCCGCTGCAGGATCTCTGTTTTAAACATTAATGTCTAAAATAATGTCTTTAATAGAAGCAGCAGATGTACAAGGAAGAAATAAAGACATACAGAGCAGGAAAGAGGGAGGACAGCACTGATTAAGTTTTGCTGTGTTACAGCTTGTTCTTTCAGAAAGGCTTGCCATCAGCTGTTCCCTAGCACTGTGCATGTGTCTCTTTTGGCTGGAAAACATGGCATTGTGTGTCAGCTGCAGCATGACTTCTCCTGGCTATTGCTCACTAATTGCAGACCCACTTCAGGGTCATTCAGCTGAGCAGCCTATCTACTCAACAGGATGCTGCATTTCCCCATTATGAAAAATGCTTCGTGTGGCATATTATGCTGAAGGCTCTACAATGAGCGATACAATATACAAATTACATTACATCAGCTGTGTACTTTCTCCCAATCCATGGTGTCTTTTTTAGGATAATGAAATAAACTAATTCATGATAATGCCTCTGGTGTTGATCTAACTGTGATTTTCCCACTTCTCTGCTTGTGTTTAAGTGCATGTAGAAGAGCGGTACTCTTCTCTAGTACCTTAGAAGATACACACTAAAATGATATCTAACCATCCTGAAACAAAAGGACCCCACTTCTTCAGGCCATATGTCCTTAAGAGGTCCTCTCGTAAGGAAAGCACTGTTAGAGGAGAAAATGGAAACAAAGCATTGTGGCTCCATCTGGTCTTGCAAAGTCCAGAGAATAATAATTGGGCAAAAAAGTGGGGAAGAAATACATCAGAGATGATCAAAATAGAGAAAAACGGTAACCTTTTTACTTATTTACAGACTGCTCAAATATCCAAAGGGAGCTCTGCATAGCTCTTAGAAGTCCCCAAGCTGGGGACACTTAGAAGATTCACTACCTATGTCATATTTCCCTATTTCACATTGCCACAAAGAGGACTTAAAGCTGATAAAATATACTTCCAAAGAGCACATTAGTCTCCTTTTGGAATGATGAGTTTCCATTAAGACTGACAGGTATTTTCCATAATTTCCCATGGGATAAAATCCCCAGACTCCTCTAAAAGGTTTTCAAACCCCACTGCTGCTGCCATTCAAAACACACAAGCAAAACACCCTGCTCCTACTGTCCAACACAAAGTGCTGTTCAAAAACAAATGACAAATTCTCCAACAAATTGCTGCTGAATACAATTTGCCTGCCCTCCTTGATTTTGCTTATAAGGAAGAGTGTTTTGTTCACATTACTCTTCCTGCCAAAAGCATATTATCACGAGCTAAAGGGGGAAATTACTTTGTGGGAGCCTTTAATTAAAAGAGGGTAGCATTTCGGTGCCCCTTTTCTTTGTGATAGATATTGCTGCCCTTCCCCTCTCCTTTCTTCGTCGAAAGGAAAAAACAATCCAGAGCAGGTTGGCATGACAGGCTTTTACCAAATCGCCGTCACCACTGAAATTCACTCCCTTTATACACTCTCGACATTGCTTAATGCTATAAATAACTGCTCTGTTCATCAGGGTCCTGCTTGAGACTGGCTATCACACAGCTTTTTTCTAGCACTGTCCAGTAATTGCAAACTATGATTTTCTCACCAATGTGTTTATTTAGCATTAAGAAATAATTGGAAGGAACATGGTATCACAGTCTGGCTGTGTTCGTCTTTTCTTGGGTGAGAGAGTGTACAGACGAGTGTGTGTTCTTTAGATGATTACTCTTTCCCTCTGCTTCACTTCTATCTTCACTTCTATCTAGCTGACAGAGATATCAGTCAGAAGCCACAGCCAGACGTCCTTGTGCTATTTGTGATCAGATATCCTTCAGGGATTTGCCGCCTGGCAGGCCACTGCAAGGTTTTAGGACCTTCTGCAATTATCCCATTTTTTTCCTGGAAGTAGAATTTTCTCCTTTAAATGGATTCCCTCTTCCTTTTGGGGCTGATATACATCTATGAAGCGTATCGTGCTTTCAGTGCTTAAAAACTCCTGGATCAGCAGAAGTGTGTGCACAGTAGATGCTAAGGGTTTATCTGACAGCGTGAGGCATTTGGATGGTAAATTCCCAAGCTCATTTTAAAAGAAACGGTGGGGTCTTTATTTTCACTGTTATACAGCACAAATTTATCACAATTGGAATAAAAGACTTGGCAAAAAAACATATGCACCTCCTTGTCAAGAAACCATTACCTAAATAGCCCCCGAGATGAATCACAAGCACAAAACCACATTCTGTCCTCAGGAGATGCCTTTCAAAGCCAGGAGGTGAAACAAGGCAGGAAAAAGTGCAGGGTTCCGAAAACGATGACCCAAGGTCACACTGTAATTCAGTGCAACGTGAGCTCGAATCCAAAACATGGAAACACTGAGGAAAATTAAGGTTAATCAACCTAAAGAATGAAGTCACTGTACAGGAAGTTGTGTGCCTTAAACCTACAAATGGATGCTTTCACTCAAGCATGAAGTGGTCATAAGTCACTACATCATAATTCTCCTTAGCGGATTTTATGTGCTTTATCACAGAAGCATCGACTTACAGCATTAGCTGGTTTGGCTTATCTTTCCTCCATGTACTTGGGCATATACAGCCCCACACTGTAATGACTGATTTGAAAGTTGAGCTCAGATTCGACACAGCAATTTGCTCTGTCCATATAAATCTCTCACACCCCAAATTAATTGTGGTAGAGGTTAGGAAAGGACAGGAGTCCCGAGCTCAGCCAATGCTGTAAAAGCATCTAGTGAACTCCACTTTGAGCTGCATTTTAGAAATACCTGAACCACTTGGAGCTTTAGTACCTCCACAGCATACCTCTCAGGTACTTCTGTGAACATGCTGAGTTGTAGCCATAGGGCTGTGGTATCTGGGACAGAAGCATGTCCTCGTAGGAAGAAATTGCCATTGTAGGACAACAGAAGCTAAGGTTGTTTAAAAAATGCATTATAAAAGGCATTTTAAGAATCTGAGTAATAAAAACTGTGGTTCTAGGCTGAAGAATGATTCCATTAATGCAACTGTCACTAGATGTTTCCATGTTTATTATGTGCTAGTAACTCTGAACTGAATGTGCTCAATTTGTGAGTACAAAGACATTTTTCTTCTAACAGCCAATCTGAAAAAGTCAAGCTGGGATCTGAGAGGTGTGGCAGGTTTTTCATTCTCATACCTCATTATCAGTAAATGTAAATTAATACATACTTGCTTATGTGGCTACAACAGATTCTTATTTTGCTGTTTTTTTTTCTTTTTTTCCTAATCTTGAAACTGGTTTGAATACAACAGCCAAAAAATGCAAACCAGAACACAGAGTTTATGCAGCGCTGACCCCACTGCCTGTACACTATAACTCTGCATACACAAGCACAAATCCAAACCATCTGACTAACACCACGAATGTTGCAAAACTAATAACCAAGATAAATGATGAAGATACAACGGCTTAGAGTCAAACCCTCCCCAGACTACTGCATGTTTTGTTATTGTCCTCTGAACTCTTGCCAGCATCTTTTCAGGAATGACTGCACAGGGCTCCATGTATTATCCCAGACACAGTCACAAAAAGCCAGATAGGAAGGCTATTACCCCTCTATATTATAATATAGTATCTCTGTCACTACTTCCCTGGTGGCAAGCACTGTACTGCGAATTTATACACAACCTCTAGCCTAGATGCTGGAAGGGCAGAAGTTTATCAAAATGGCTTTGAGCAACACTTCACCCAGCTCTGTTGTAAGCCACCAGACTGGCTCAGAGGGACAGATTCAAGCTGCTGCCTCTCCCTGGGACAAGGCTGCAAGCAGTTTAAGTCAGTAGCCCTGCTGCAATGAAATGAGATTTTTTGAAAACTAACCTAAATTATAATTAGTTCGTAATAATTAGCAAGGAACAACAACAATAAAAATAGGATTCATTTGCTTAAAATGATTTTTAATGTTGTAATGACTGGTACGTAATTATACCAGAGAAGGGCTATTGAAAATAGGGAGAAAAGATAACTTCAGAAAAGAGAACTCATTTGGTGTTTATTTGCTCCAGGGTTCTAATTACTCTGGAAACTAGCAGCCCTCCTGATAGGATTACCACCACAACGCAACTGCAGCTGCAAGGAACGCTGAGCACATCAGTTTTTTAGCACCATTAAGACAGTCCTCTATAAATACCAGATGCATCTATCTATCCATTACTGTCCCCTCTCAGTGCTTATTAGCCCAGCAGTCGCAGAGCATATCACAAAAATGAAATGTGTATCGGTGGCAGAACTGGCGCAGTAGAGCAAGTAATTTGTATAAGGCTGTATAAGAGTTTAAGTTTTATTATTAAGTATATGTCACAGATATACTAGCTCCAGTTCATCTTTCTTCCCCTTATAGTTCAGATTTATACACTTATTAATAAACTCCGGATGGTCATTTCAACACTCTCATTTAGCAGAATAAGCTAGTGATATCTGATCAAGCTTGCATGGATACTGCATGGCGAAGTACAGAGCCCTGGCAACTTTAATTGTGGCCATTGGGGGGAGATTGATGATGCCATCTATCCCGGTCCTATCTAATAAATCACATCTTCCCCAGCCTCCAGCTGTTAGGTTGGAGGGGAAACACCGGTCAGCCTCAGTGCTCTGAGCACTCAGAGGTGGGCTGCGGAGGACGCTGGGTTTCCAGGGAGCCACACAATGTGGTATTTCTCTCACTTTTGCCCATGTAGATGCTCAGACAATTGCTTTTGCAGGTGGGTTTTGAAAACCATTAAGAGGAGCAGTTTTGCTCAGCCAAAAAGGGGGAGGGACTTCAGAGCTAAGGCACTGAACAGCAACACCAGAAGCTCAGGTTCAGCCCTGGCTCCAGTACGGTTTTCCCAAGCAGCCTAAAGCCATGCTTCTGTGCCTCCTGGAGGAGTAATCCTCAACTGGTGCTTCTCACCATTTGTTTTCTTTAGTGGAGAAGGCCTTCAGGACAGCCACTGCCTTTTGCTGTATATATATGTGCAGCCATTTTCACCTGGGGGTGGTAGGCACATCAGCAATGCAAAACTACAACTGTAAGAGTGGAACATGTCTTCAAATATCACATGTTCTTTCCCCCCCTCTCATTTTTCCGGCAAGCTAATAAGAAAAATTAACATCGCAGAGCATTTAGGCATTTCCAAAACCTGATTTGAACAGCATCATGCAGAAAAAGGCAAAAATGTTCTATAAAAGAATATATTTATCAAAATAATCAGCAGGCAGGGCAATGCCAAACTGGCAGTTTCTAATACTCTAATACTCTTTGTGCCACAGCATCAGAGGAGAAATTAAGATTCTTACATTACACTTTTACTGACTGTGTTACCCTAAGACCTACAAGAGAAGGAGGGAGCTATCCTGGCTGAACTGTGCTTCTCCACATCAGAAGACAACGCAGACCAGCTCAAAGACAAGCACAGCAGACACAGAGACACAAGGAAACAATGAAACAGCACTGGTCAGCAAGACAGCAAGCAGTCAGCACATCGCAGTAGCTCAAATGCTGTCAAATTTTTGCCAGAAAAAACACAGTCATCAAGTGGGAGCTGAAGGAAACCATGGAATGATTTTGCAGTGGCTCTCAGGGCGTGCTCAAGGGGCAACACAGGTGATAGCATCAGGTAGGTGGATGGTGGAATTGCAGCAATGGCGAATGACCTCACTTTCCACGTGAGATGCTGGGGGTGGGAGGGAAGAACCCTGAGAAGGCCTGGAACAAAAGAGAAGCTGCCTAGGTTTGCTATATATCCAGGAGCTGGGCCTGAAGAGGATTTCCAGTCACTTTGTGGGGGGCAGATTACCAAAGACTACAGAAGTTCTCCTTCACTATGCTTACAGACATCCCAGAGATAGGTGCCCAAAGACAATAGCACAGACCTGAAGACTCCTGAAGTCTTAACTTATTTGAGCTACGTGCACAACAATAGGAAAAGACTCTATCATATCTTTGTTAATGACCTCATTAATGAATACAGAGAGAGGCTCACTGCTGCAAATCCTAATTGCTGGCTAATGACTATAACAGCAAATAGTACCTATTTCTTGAGCAATCACATCAAGTGAAATGCTTACTGCTGCCTCACATTCCCAAGCTGATCTTAAGCTTTCAAAGAGGAAAAGAGGGACTGAGAATGCTGCATACAGTCACATAATAGTTTCAGTTGTGAAAAAGACACAGCTTCATGATTTCCAAAGCTATTTTTGTACGTGCTTGGAGAAAGCGCAGTTTAACAAAACTTCACAATCAGCAATCCTCACAAAATGTTCAGCATGTATTTGCCAGTTCTTTACTAAGCTAATTCATTTTTTAAAAGCAGCTTAGAAGAGATTTCCGCACAGATTTAGATTTGCATTCCATTGTATGATATTCTTCAGTACAAATGAAACGCTTTGGAGATAAGAACAATCACACTGTTTCATTAGCCTGAAATATCTCAGATGGGTACAGCAATAAAAATAGATAATAAAATAAAAGATAGCTTTTAGATACGAGCACAGCAGAAAACCTGTGTTTCATAGCAAGGGTTCAGAATGACTGGCAAAAAACATATGAACGAAGTTGCATGAGTAAGGTCAGATCAGAGTGTGGACTGATATGCTCAGCTGGTGAAGTCCTTACTGCTCTCCCAGCTGTGTGTGTTGTGTATCCTAATGCACTGGGAGCTTCAGTGCTTCCAGGGGTTGTTTTAACTCACAGGCAAAACCAAATACAGATGCAAATGTTCCCTAATGAGAAAATGTTCCACAACCCCTCCAGACAGAGAGGTCAACCTCATGATCTACAGACGTTCTTTTTCCTAAGGTTGAGCAGGATGCCATTCCCATGCGAATGTCTCAGAGCATCCTTCCTCCTTCCACAGGAAGCACTGCTGAGTGCCCCTTTCTCCAAGTCATCCCAAGGTTTAACTAAGGATAGTGGAAGTCACTGGCAGCCCCAGAATATATTGTAAGCAGTGCTTGACTTACATACTAATATATTCTTTGTTGTTTTGTTTTTTTTTTCCCAGAAAAGCTAAATATTACTCTTGTTAGAAAAATGAAACCAAAATAAATGTATATCCTGGTTGAAGGGATAGAATCCACCCTCAGTAAGTTTGCTGGTGATATAAAGCTGGGAGGAGGGCTGACACACTGGAAGGTTGTGCTACCATTCAACAAGACTAGAAAACTCAACTAGAACTGCCAGAGTAGGGGATCCTCAAAGCGTCCCACTTTGAAGCTGATGATGGCGATGGATGCCCTGGGCCTGGAGCTGGATCACAGGTCAATAAGACAGCACCTATGGTGCAGGATAAGGGAACTCCAATTGGTAAATCAGCCTCAATGGGAGCCCAACTGAAATGCTTGTACACTAATGCACAGAACATGGGGAACAAGCAAGAAGAGTGTGCAATGCAGGTGCACACACAGTTGCAGGTGTGTGCGTGCTTACAGACCTGTGATGTCACTGGCATAACTGAGACATGATGAGATGGCTTTCACAACTGGAACGTAGGAATAGCTGGGTATAAACTCTTTAGGAAACACAGGCAGGGGAAAATTGGAGGCAGTGTTGCCCTCTATATGAACGACCAGCTGGAGTCAATGGAGCTCCATGTGGGGATGGATGAGGAGCTGACAGAGAGCTTATGGTTTAGGGTTAAAGGGAAGGCAGGAGAAGGAGACATCACAGTGGGATTCTACTACAGGTTGCCTGATTGGGAATATGGAGTGGATGAGGTCCTCTATAAACAAAGAGCAGCTTCATGTCCACAAAACATGTCCTCACTGGGGACTTCAACCACCCTGATATCTGTTGGAGGAACAACACAGCAGGGCACCAGAGATTGAAGAGATTCCTGGAATGTGTTGATGATAACTTATTTTTCCAAGTAGTAAAAGGAACCCATGAGAAGAGGTGCTATGCTGGATCCTGTCCTCACCAACAAGGAGGGGCTGATGACTGATGTGAAGCTCAATGGCAGCCTTGGCTGCAGTGACCATGAAATGGTGGAGTTTAGGTCCTTAGGGCATCAAAGAGGGTATGCAGCAAGCTTGCTATTCTGGACTTCAAGAGAGTAGACTTCAGCTTCTTCAGGGAACTGCTTGGCAGGATGACATGGAATAAATCCCTGGAAGGAAGAGGGGCCAAAGAAAGCTGGTCAGTATTCAAGGACATCTCCTCCAAGTCCAGAAACGGTGCATCCCGAGAAAACAGGAGGCAGGCAACAATGCCAGAAGGCCTTGGTGGATCAATGAAGAACTGCTGGACTTACTTAAGTACAAAAAAGAAAGTCTATAGGGAGTGGAAGCAGGAACGGGTTACTTGGGAGGACTACAAAGGCATTGTTCAAGCAGCCAGGGATCATGTTAGGAAAGCTAAAGCCCAGATAGAATTGAATCTAGCCAGGGACATAAAGATGAAATTCTACTGATATATCAATAATAAAAGGAAGGCCAGC
Source organism: Lagopus leucura (assembly GCF_019238085.1). NCBI lineage: Eukaryota > Metazoa > Chordata > Aves > Galliformes > Phasianidae > Lagopus > Lagopus leucura. The sequence goes on from NW_024962263.1 coordinate 77,697,107, forward strand.
GAAGATATAGGCTCCCTGTTGAAGGAAACATGAAATCTGGTCACGAGGGATATGGAAAAACCTGAGGTGCTCAATGACTTCTTTGCTTCAGTCTTCACTGGCAAGAGCTCTAACCACACCACCCAAGCTACAGAAAGCAAAGGTATGAACTTGGAGAAGGAAGATCTGCCTGCCTTAGGTAATAGTCATGTTTGAGATCATCTAAAGAACCTGAAGGTACACAAGTCCATGGGATCCAACGAGATTCGTCCATGGGTTCTGAAGGAACTGGCAGATGAACTTACCAAGCCATTACCCATCATATTTAAAAGGTCACAGCAGCCTCTTGAAGTTCCCATTGTTTGGAAAAGGGGAATTAACCCCCATTTTCAAGCAGGGAAAAAAAAGTAGATCCAGGGAACCACAGGCCAGTCAGTCTCACCACTGTGTCTGGCAAGACCATGGAGCAAATCCTCCTGAAGGCCCTACTAAGGTACATGGAAAATAAAGATGACCATGGACACCAATCTGAGTGGTGCAGCTGACATGCTAGAGGGAAAAGATGCTATCCAGAGAGACCCAGAGAGGCTTGAGAGGTGGGCCCATGACAACCTCATGAAGTTCAACAAGGCCAAGTACAAGGCCCTGCACCTGGGTCAGCGAAATTCCAAGCAGAGATACAGGCTGGATGGAGAATGGCTTGAGAGCAGCTCTGAGGAGAAGGATTTAGGAGTGCAGGTTGATGAAAGACTCAACATGAGCTGGCAGTGTGTGCTTGCAGCCAATAAGGTCAACTGTATCCTGGGCTGCATCAAGAGAAGCATGACCAGCAGTTCAAGGGAGGTGATTCTGCCCCTCTCCTCTTGTGAGAACCTACCTAGAGAACTGCGTCCAGTTCTGGGGCCCCCAGCACAAGAAGGACATCAAGCTATTGGAGAGAGTCCAGAGGAGGGCCCCGAGGATGATCAGCGGGCTGGAGCACCTCCCCTTTGAGGGGGAGGTTGAAAGAGTTGGGGCTTTTCAGCGTGAGAAGAAAAGGCTCTGGGAGGACCTTACAGCGGCTTTCCTGTACCTGAAGGGGTCCTACAGGAACGCTAGGGAGGGATTTGCAGTGACAGGACAAGGGGAAATGGTTTTAAACTGGAAGAGAGTAGATTTAGACTAGATATCAGGAAGAAATTCTTTACTGTGGGAGTGGTGAGACACTGGAATTCATTGCCCAGCGAGGCTGTGGATGCCCCCTCCCTGGAACTACTCAAAGCCAGGCTGGATGGTACTTTGAGTAACCTGGTCCAGAGGGAAGTGTCCCTGCTTATAGCAGGAGCGTTGGAACTAGATGATCTTAAAGGTCCCTTCCAACCCAAACCATTCTATGACTCATTCAACAAGACCTGGACAGATTGAAGAGTTGGGCGGGAAGGAACATGATGAGGTTAAACAAGAGGAAGTGTAGAGTCTTGCACCTAGGGAGTAATAACCACATGCATCAGTACAGGTTAGAGGATGACCTGCTGGAGAGCAGCTGGGAGCCTTGGTGGAAAGCAGGTTGATCATGAGCCAGCAGTGTGCCCTTCTGGCCAAAAAGACCAATGGTATCCTGGGGTGCATTCAAAAGAGCGTGGTCAATGGGTCAAGGGAGGTGGATCTTCCCTTTCTACTCTGTCCTGGTGAGGCCACATTTAGAATACTGTGTCCAGTTCTGGACTCCCCACTTCAAAAAAGACAGAGATCTTCTAGAATGAGACCACCAGAGGGCCACAAAGACAATTAACAGCCTGGAGCACCTCCTGTATGAGGAAAGGCTGAGTAACCTGGGTCTGTTCACCCTGAGGAAAAGAAGGCTGAGAGGGGATCTGAACAATGTTGATAAATATCTAAAGGGAGGTGAGAGACAAATGAATGAGGCCAGGCTCTTCTTGGTTGTGTGTAGTGATAGGACAAGGAGCAATGGCCTAAAACTGGAACACAGGAAGTTCTGTACTAAGATGTGGAAGAACTTTATGGTAAGAGTAACAAAGCACTGGAACAGATTGCCCAGAGAGGTTGTAGAGTCTCTTTCTATGGAGCTATTCAAGACCCGGCTGGATGCCTATTGTGTGACCTATTGTAGGGAACCTGCTTTAGTGTGGGGGTTGGACTTGATGTCATCTCTTGAGGTTCCTTCCAATCTGTGATTCTTTGAAATGATACACTGCATTTCAACAGCCTTTCATGTTTGAATGTTATTGGTACATATCACTGAGATTAAATTTTTACATTTCTGAGGTACATCAGAAGTTATTTTAGGAAGAAGTTAAGCTATGACATTTTCAGGTATCATCAGGAAGATTACAATGAAATGTTAAAGAGAAGAGCTATTCCCTCCAGACCAACAGATGCAAGAATGGCACATCCTCATCTCTCCATATGAAATTCTCCAAGTCCATCACAAGCCCTAAATCATACAACAGCATACTTCAATTATTCCCCTGCTTCCAGTGTGCTAAAAATAAGACTGACATCATAAACCAATTTTAACTAATATTCTAAGGTTAAGCACATGCCAGTGTCAGTAAATGAAATGTAAAATTAATTGTGCTGCAAAAGAGGAAAGCCTTATGAAAGAATTCACTGTAGTAGTAACCGGTGAGCATTTTGTATGCCCTCAAGCTTCACTGAAGTCATTATTACTTGTATGTCATGAGGGCTAGTTTCAAAAGACTTTTTCAACACGATGTTCACAGTTTATTATGACAGGCACAAAACCAGCCAGGCAAAGCCTGGTGAAGTTTCAGTGAAGTTGACTTCTTCCAGGGAACTGCATTTGGCCTCACACTTCCAAAAGAGAAACTGTTTGTAACTGATGTTCTGACAGAAGACAAGATTGTCTACTTTAGAGAGACAAAAGGTATTTTCTGGAAGAAATACAAACAGTATGTTCTCAGCACCGGTGGTCATTAACAGTGTGCTGAAACTTTAACATGGAAGTAAACAGATCAGGGGAACTTGAGAGCTGGCACTCCATAGATCAGCCTTCTGTACATCTTCAAATCATTACTGCTCGCTTTCCTGACCAAAGCAGATTTGACTGCTGATACTAAGACACTCCTAATGCAGCTGTGCATGGATGAGCTGGTTTCCATATGCTGCTTTATGCCTACAGCATTGCCAGGCAGAAGAGGTCTTTTGGTTGGTGACTGCACTAACAACCTGAGAGCAACTAATGTCTGTAGGACATCATAGTCAGGGAGGAAAAGGGCACCCGATCATTTTAAAATCAAAACAAAGCAAGGAAAATGCTGAAGTCCATAGGAAAGGACACATTCACTCAGGCTCCTTTGTCTCTAAAAAGCTCTTTTTTCTCCCCTCAAAACAAATGTAGCTTAAGGAGGTTAATGAAGCAGTAAAGGAGGGCTGAATTTGCTGCACAACAGTTTTAGGACCAGAAGCTTGTTCCCTGCTCCCATAGGGCATGCAAAACTCAGGTCTGAATGAGTCACAGAATGGGCACGGCAGTTGTGGTACACAAATGGCCAATTAAACAAGCACACTAATGTCCACTGAAGGGAATGACAATTAGAAGCCCAAGCTGTGTCCTAGGGACCAGATGAAGTGACAGTGAGGAGATGCAGCTGTTTGGAACTAAATGTGCAGAGCTGGGAGCACTTTGTATGTCTTGTCTGTGCTTTCCACCACAAAGATCTTGACTTTGTACAAAGATATCGACCACGCTGTTGCGGAAGATCATTTCCAATCACGCTAAATATATCGTGAATACATGCATAAAATATATACATAAAGCATAGTATTTGAACTCGCTGGGTTTTGGTCCTAACCTGTAGAGGAGAATATCACCTAATATACAGGAATGAAGATTAATGAATATTAGAAAAATGCTATGACCAGCTGTGCTGGAGGGCAAGGAAGTGCTAACAGCCTTGTTCAAAACGCTGCTCTTGCTACAGGGAGGTTACACTAAATCCATACAAACACAGAGGAGTTAGGAATGCAAGAGCAATAGTTTTCGGAGTGCCTGTGGCCACACTAAGACCACCTCTTCCTCCAAACTTGGCTCTTGTAAGGTCAAACCTATTGCGTGATGTTTACACACCTGTTTCTGCATATGCATCCACATTTGAAGAGCTGGTTCCTAACACTGCACCACAGAACGCCATCATCATACATAATTTAACATGGCCATGTGAAATTTAGTTTAGTATGCAAAGCAAAGATCACATCAAGTGATAAACATTTAATGTTAGCAGAGAGGAAGGTGACACGCTACCATAAAATGAAAACATATAAAACAATATTTGTTCCTCCTGTCATCTTCTGCTAGACAATATGATAACAAAATGACACACATGTACTTTCAGACTTAATCTGGATACACAACAAAGCCTAAAATTTAAACTAACAGGCCCAAAGGATTCTGATCCAAGAATAGACTATGCCAAGAGAAAACAGAGAAATCTGATGATTACACTTTTCAAAAGAATGATCCCTCAAATACATCATGCCAAGACTATAAATGTAACTGAATATCCATAGAACCTACAGGCACAATTTAAAATTGAAACCATCCTTTAAACAAAAGGAATTCCACCTGATCCAAAGATGGATATATTTTTCTTTAAAAGCAATATTTGTTAGTTGTTTATTTTTGGTGTATTACTTATTAAGATGACACTGACCTGTAGCTTCCACTGTGCTTACACTCAATTTAAAAGAAATAATAACAATAATAATAATAGTAATAGTAATAATAATAAATCCTTATGCCAACTGAAAAACCAACTTTTTTTCCCTTACCAATTTTGACCTTTTCTGTTTGGGAGACATTGATTTTTTTTTTTACCGCCTGTGTTTCTAATGGAGCTTGAAATTAACACAGTTTTTTGTTTACCTCCTAATTTGTGCACCACCATCATCAGTGCTGTCAGCACAGCTCTGGGAATAGGGTTTGTTTACTGCTTCTGCATAACCAGCAGAAGGAGCATAGGAGCAGAAAATAGTTTCGGTTTAGAGTTTTTCCTTTATTTATTTTTTTGCCCAGGTCCTTTCATAAGTCATATACTAATGACTCGAGTGATAATGTGGCCCATTTTGTCAATATTTCTTAAATGGAACATAGCAAGACTTGAGCTGGCTCAGGATATGTTGAATTCCTCTGACACGTACATCATAAAAGGTTGGTATTATTGTTGTGTCTCCTCAAAGCACCTGCCAACCTTTTGCTCAGAATACCAACTAGAGAACTTCACAGCAAATTCTTTGGCACAATGTCCTGATCTCTGCATTACGGCAACCTCCAATACCAGAGCCCCTGAAGTGGCACGGGACCACTGTCACCTCCTCTTCTCAGAGATGAATCAAATATTCAAGAGCAGTACATGGGCTTGTAGTCTTGTAGACTTCAGCCAACTCTGTAAAAATGAGCTTATTTCTTTTGGTCACCACCACAGTGCACGTCTGGAGGACTACATACAAATAAATTTGAATAACTTACCCTTCTATTACCCTGTCCTTCAACAACTGAATGGCTGTTACATTATATGCCCGATTCATATTATAATGGGTCATTGTATAATTGACATTTTTGACATGCTACTGAACCATTAATGTTAGCAATTAAAAAGAATTCTATCAATTTTCTAGATAAAACTAGAAATTCTATGCATTGATCATGTTTCAGTACAAAGGGGTGGACTACAGAAACTGTGACATCTCTTTACCTATTTTTCATTATTTTTCAACTTAGACTTTATTTTTTAAGGATTGTTATGGCCAAAAAGGAGAGAACCATTCTGTTAATTCTGATGATCTCCCTCAGCATAACCTCAGGAACACACACTCCTTTTTCTTCCTGTCACAAACATGCCCCACTTCCCCAGATTCAGTAGAACCCCCTGTTCACACTCCCCAGTTTCCACCTGCGTATACATAATATTTGATGATTCTCAGCATTTAATTCTGCATTTATTCAGTGCCTTCAGTGATGGGCAACATATATCTAACAGTTAAGTATTCCCTAAGAAAACCCACATTTCATTCCTTGCGAAGGATCAAGAGCTATCTTCTAAATACAGTGATGTGGCATGCTGAAAATCATACCTTACCTGCTCTGTCAACTGTGCTTCTCTGTCAAAATAACACCTTTTAGTTAATTCAAACATGCTGTGTATTTCAGTTGTTTCTTTTTCTGTATTCTCTCCACTCCCCAGATAACAATCTTCTTGATTTCTGCTAGTATCTTCATGCCTAAAGCCTTTTTCTCCTACAGAAGGTCATTAAGTTTCAGAGAGCTTTTTTCCTGCATGAAGTTACCAAAATTAGGCTCTCTCAGCATCCCAGAGACTAAACAACTCTACTTCCTCTGGAGCCAGGAACTCCTAAAGGTCATCTTCTGACCCATCTAGAGCCCTACTTATGCACTCTTCATCCCCCAGGTTGTCTACAGACTCAGTATAAATCTTTATCAAGAAGCAGAGAGAGGAAAGCTGTTCTCCAATTTTTAATTCAACTCCCATGATAACAAAACAAAATACAACAAGACCCAGGGTCTTGTAACCTAGCTGAAAAAACAAGCGGAAGAAAAGGAGTGTAATGCAATTCCCAGCCTCTTATGTTGACCCTAAGAGGAAGCCCCACGTCCAAGAAGGAGGGGAGCTGGGCAGCTGTGGAAGTGAGTTGCATGGCCTCCCTGAGCAGAGCTGCCCTGGTGGCAGCTCTATAAAGAAGAGCCTCTTCTATTAGTGAGTACGTTGGAAAAGCATCCTCATTTCCTAAGCCATCCAATCTGATTTTAATTGTCTGTTTACTTCTGGCCTCAGCTACATGGAAGCAAATGACAACACAGACCACTAAGCGTCTCATGAGCAATCCAGACCCTCAGCGGATTTCCTCAAAAATGTTTTAAATAACAGATACTTGGATTGCACTACAAGCACAGCAGGTCAATTTAGGAGCAAACAGTGTCTCAGAGGAGAAATTTGCCTGCAGAGATTAGGAAAAGATCCTCTCCCCTTCCTCTATAATCATATAGTGGGAACCATTAATAATAAGCATTTGTCATCTCTCTGCAAATATAAGAAAAGGGCATCTCCTATTCTAAGAACTCTGTGGTTAAGAGTGATGCCTGGAGTGATGGGATGTGGTGCTCTCATTGTAATTGCTATAGCGTTGTACATTTGGTTAACCAGCTCATTCGGGCCACTGCCAAAGGCAGAATGTTGGTCTAAATGGACCCTGGTCAGACTGGGAAAACCAATCTCGATGTAATTTGAGAGCTTTGAGCAGATCTATCTATGGTGTTATAGGCAGAGGGGGCAGGAAAAAATACATAGGAAGGACTTCTGCACATATTTTGTTAAAGGTTTACTAAACTAAAGTGGTTTGCAACAGTGAGTATTTAGTAGGGCACAAAATCACAGGATCTTAAGGGCGCAATCTTAAAATAATGAAAATGGTTGAAGTTTGTATTCTTATCCACTGCTATTACAATAATTGCCGTATAAATAGTTTCATGCATTTGTCTGTTTTTGTTTCAATTTTTGTCAAAGACTGATGTACCAGAATGCTAATGTTATATAATTATATATTCTGTAAATTAAAGCAGCATGGCGTACTGGTTGGGAATAGCACATTTCACACTTCATTACTTCTGCTGCAACTCAACCAATGTTAAGCTCTAAATTTTCTGTTTCCAGTAGTCAATGTTTCTTTGCTCATTGCTTTTTTTGAAGCATTTCTGCCTCACAGTTCTTTGCTATTTACCCACAAGCTATTCTGTCCTCAGCAATGGACATGCGGATGGCAATGGCAGAAAGCTAGGTCCTTCCTCCAGTAACAAACACAGGTAACAACAGAAACAAAGAGCAGGTATGGGAGGTGTATATGGGTGTCATATTGAGTGTCAAGACAGAACTGTCACCAGCAGCCCACTGTTCAGACTGCCATGGAAATGTTACAGCCAGTGCACCAAATGCCTCAGTTCAATTCCAAACCACAGCATGTGTTTCTTGTATTGATCAGATTAGGATAAACCCCATGTTGCAAGATTGCTATCAAGTTGTGAAATGGTTAGTTGAAGTTTTAAATAGAGAAGATCACTTAAGCTGATCTGCAGAAACATATGCAAGGAAAATGCTTTTGAATTAAGAGCTGCTTGAAATACTGGTAAATGTTACTACCTCCTACTTTGACACCACTAAAAACGTAACTGTTACTGGCCCTTCAAATACACAATAACCAAGGAATGTGCACATTCTTGCAAATATAGCTACGAAAAGATTAAACCAAGATGCTACCAAAATTCTCTTAGCATATTTCCACCTGGACAGTTTTAAAACCAATCACGAGAACAAGAGAGAAGAATTTGATTTACATTGATTTGCACAGCAGAGGGAAGTCACAGCACAATGCAGATTTTTCATTTGTTTCATAAAATCTAGATTTGCTTAGAGCCAATTAGTAATGGTCAGCCTGGTCAACATATTCAACTACAGTAGTAAAAAAGGACGTTAAACAGCTCAAAATGCTGCTACATTTCACATATGGACCATCACTGTGAATATAGGTTAAGTTCCTGGTTAATCACCCAGGAAGCCCAGAGTAGAAACAGAACCAAGACATCCACAATGACAGTTCTATACTAACCCCAAGCACATCCTTCCATAAAGATACTTTAAATAAAGATGCACATTTTCCTTTCCAGCTTGGCAATTCAACTTCTTTTTAAGACCTTTAATTATAGCTCAAATTATGCTCAATTTATTTTTCCATGGTTGTTTTTTTCCTGTCTAGGCTCCACTGTTTTTTCCTCTCTCTAGAAACACTAAATGCTTTAAAATCTCTTTTGTTGTTTGCAAGCAGGAAAGGAGAACTTCTTGAGAATGTTTCTCTCTTTCTCCATTTAGGAAGCAAAACAGATGTTGTGGTCTCCTCAGGGAGAAGGATCCTATCACACACCAGGTGTGAGCAAAGGCTGCTTTGCAAAAGAGCAGCATGAAAAGACCTAAAAGACCTTGTTGGAAGATCAGAACCAAGAGCAAAAACATTTGGGTTTTGAGCAAGAAAGGTAAGTGCAGTCACCTAAAGAAAACAGGGGGTATTAACAAAGCAACAGGGAAAATAACACTCTGCTTTGCATTGGCAGGAGAAGTAACCACTGCTGCCAACTTTCCCAATATTAATCTCATTCTTCCCTTACGGCAACAGCTCCACAAACCAGAGAATGGCATGAAAATTTCTACTTTGGTTTTTTAATAGGTTTAATGCTTCAGCCTGAAACCAAGAACAGCAAGAAGACTCAAATTCCCCAAACACAGAGTTAAACACAGAGAGTAAAACACAGGTTCCTTTAAAACCTCATATTTTCTGAAAGGCTCAACATTAGATTTTTAATACTGCAGGCTGACATTACTGAATAACTTTCAGAGCCCAAAAGATTTCCTAAGTCTTCCATTGCAACCTCAGAAGATAATTTAAAAAAAAATCCCCAGCATAATAAAAAACAATCACTTAAACACATTTCGAAACATTTACCCTGTGTATATGTGAGCATGTAGTTAAGAAATAATTCTGTTTGTATTAACAGGATAGCTTATGCATATGGCAATAATTACACACAAAAATGGCATAGTTAGTTCAGGCCATTGATTTGATATTGACCTCATTTTTGATGATACGGTCATGAGCTCACTCAACATCACACAGGGAAAGAAAGGTCAGAGCAACTTCATCTCAGCAGAAGCTGTTCAACTAACATAAAGAAAATGGTTTCATTTGGAGTTTTATGCAGCTTCATTTTTTGTCCTCTCACTGATCAAAGAGCATCTTTTTTCCTGCGTGAACTAAGTGAAGTTTGCACATCAGCTCAGTTTTAAGGACAGCCTTGTACTACAGGCATCTTCAGAGTTTGATATGAAAGAGGAGACATGAGCTGCTCGCAATGCTGTTTGCAAGGTCAAATTTAAGAAGAGACAGGTGTTCATAGGCATTATTTATACCCAGATGCAGAATGCAGGCCCAGATGCCTCCCTAGAACCTACTGTGGCCTTCTCCTGGCATCTTTTTTCTTTTATGCAGGAAGCATGCTAAAACAAGCCAACGCCCATTCACATGGGAATGAGAGCACTATGGTATTCAGGCACTATTTCACTTGTTTTGCTCATCTGTTTAATTTTGATGTACCCATTTTTGACAAGTCCTTGTTGAGTAAAGCTGCCTGTTTACACAAGGGCTGGGGTGCTTGAGGAGAAGCAAAACTGCTGATATGCCCAAATTTATTCCCACAGGCGGTGTGAAAATCTTACAATCATGGAATGGTTTGTGTTGCAAAGGGACTTTAAAATCACCAAGTTCCAACCCCCTGCTGTAGGAAGGGTTGCTATCTCCAGCTCAGGCTGCCCAGGGCCCTATCCAACCTGGCCGTGAGCACCTCAGGGTTAGAGCACCCTCAACTTCTCTGGGCAGCTGTGCCAATGTTTCACCATACTCTGGGCAAAGAATTTCCTTCTGACTTGTAACCTCTTTCAGTTTAAAACCATTCCCCGCTGTCCTATCACTACAGACCCGGAAAAATGTCACTCTCCATCCTTATTATAAGCTTCTTTTTAAGTACTGACAGACCACAATGCAGTCTCCTTAGAGCTTTCTCTTCTCCAATTTAACCAACACCAGCTGTCTCAGCCTGTCATCACAGAACAGGCGTTACAGTCCTCTCATCATTATTGTGCTCAAATAGTGCTCATAATTGCTGAGAACTATTGCCATATTGTTTCATGATGTGATAGCTGTGTAAATGTGAGATATCACCACTGGTTGCAGCAGGAAACCAGTGAAGCACAGCTGCAGGGGTGCAGGAGAAGAAAACGAGGCCAAAACTACAGCAGTGGGCCTCTTCAGACCCCCCAAAACTGTGCTCTCAGGAACTGTGTGCCGACTGTAATCTCTAACACCATACA